>NC_062262.1:22582720-22888560 GCF_916048215.2 Malus sylvestris
CCCAAAAATCACCACAACCCAAAATATTTCTTATAGGAAATTCGAGTTTTTCCTTCCACAACGCAAAAATCACCACATTTTGATTCAAATGTCATCTACTTATTTCAGGTGCAAAATCTGTTGGTGTTTGCTATGGACGAAATGGCGACAATTTACCAGCTGAAGGAGAAGTGGTCGACTTGTTCAAAAGCAGTGGCATCGGACGGATGCGGATGTATGAACCAAATGAAGCAACCTTCCAAGCCCTAAGAGGTTCCAAAATAGAACTCACTGTAACCATCCTCAACAACGAGCTTACAGCCCTCAATGATGCTACTGCTGCAACTGCCTGGGTCCAGAAAAACGTACAACCCTATTCAGCCGATGTCCGATTCAAATACATCGCTGTTGGAAACGAAGTACACCCTGGTACTGCAGAGGCCGGGTTTCTCCTTCCTGCCATCCAAAACATCCACAGTGCAATTGTAGCGGCCAATCTCCAAGGCGAAATCAAAGTCTCAACAGCAATTGACACAACTCTTGTGACCAACGCCTACCCTCCCTCAGATGGAATATATACTGACGCTGCAAATCCATTCATAACACCAATCATCAATTTCCTCGTCAGCAATGGGGCCCCACTCCTTGTCAATGTGTACCCTTACTTCAGCTACAATGCTGACCCTAATAACACAGACCTTGACTATGCCTTGTTCACTTCAAAAGGGGTCGTGGTACCGGACGGAACTCGATACCCTAGCCTCTTTGATGCTCTTTTGGATGCTCAGTACTCAGCTCTTGAAAAAGCTGGTGCACCAAATATAGAGATAGTCGTATCGGAGAGCGGTTGGCCTTCTGAAGGTGGTAATCAAGCAACCGCTCAGAACGCAGCCACATTCTACCAGAATTTGATCAGCCATGTGACGAGTACTACTGGGACTCCAAAGAGGCCTGGGAGAGCTATAGAGACTTATCTTTTTGCATTGTTTGATGAGAATCTCAAGGGCCCTGAACTGGAGAAACACTTCGGAGTTTTGTCCCCTAACAAACAACCCAAGTACCAACTTGATCACCTTCGGATAAAAGGAGTCAAAAAATCATGTCTCAAGTATGTGAATTTATAGATGAATAAGAGTGCCTTGCCCATGTTCTCTCACCCATATGCATGCGATACAATAATACAAAAAGGCAATTAGCCACAATAAACAACTTTTGACATTTTGTTGCACAAATAATTAGTGTTTATTATGTCGTCATTATATTATCGTTGTGTTGTCGTTATGTCATTGTTGGTCATCAATATACAATCTCATTGCTAAACAAATGATAATCCGTAACCAATTATCAAAATATGTTTATTGTAACTCTTTTTCCTAAAAAAGAATGCAGATAGTTATCTTGAGTTCGGATGTTGTTGAAGTTGTTCCTGATGTTATTATGTCATCAAGTTAAATGATAAGAGTAACTATTTAAAAAGTCGTCTTTTTGGCTAAGTCATTTTTATAATACTTACAATATAATTTACATTAAGGGATGGGAGAGTAGGTTAAGTCTCACGCTAAGTACTAAGTAACCAACAGTGTGGGTGATTAAGAGATTATGTATGATTATTATCGGTGCTAACCACTGCTTTAAGCATATTCCACATTATAAGCTCCTAATCTAAACCAACTCTTTTGTTGTTTGATTATGTCCACTTAGTCAAAACAATATTATCTACATTACGGAGGTGGGAGAGTAGGCTAAACCTCACAATGGGCTACTATAATGTGGTTCAAATTCGTCTTTAGTGAGAATCGAACCTAGGACTTCTCACTTACCAATAAAGATGAATACTACTAAGCCGTGGTATTAAGTAGCATAAATAGAATCTTAGATTTAACTTTCATGAATAATGGATTTTGATATCAAATTAAGGGTGGGCCATCATTTAGTTTAACTCAAACTCCCACTCCTTATTAGCCTTTGGGAAAAAAGGGCCTATACCGATCAATTCTTGTCATGGCAAGTGGTGGGCTACATGAAGCACGACCAGCAGCCCAAGCAAACCTGGCCTGTGGAGATACCAAGAGTACATGAAAATCAGAAAAACTACAAAATAAGAAACAAAAATAATTATAAATACAAAAAAAAATTATGGACATCTTTACTATAAATACACAACCATCTTCTTCATTCCCCTCCCTAAAACTATCCATACTAACTAATCCCTTTCTCATATTTTTATCTTCCACTTTCTGAATCATTTTGTGTAAAAACCGCTTCTTCTATGGACACATGACTCAATATGAGCAACTTATTTTATAGGATGTCCCGAAAGGAACCAATATGAACAACCTATTCAAAATTAATCTCACACATCAAATATAGTTTTTTTTTTGGTCAAAGACACATCAGATATAATTCAATTATGCCCTTGAAATAAAAAATTTATTGTGCATTATAATCAAATGCATGTTTTGTTATGGCCGCGTTAAAATTGATTGTGCATTTAAAATAAAATTAAAATTGATTGTGCATTAAAACCAGATGCATGTTTTGCTACAAATATGGGCATAATATCTCCCTATTAATCCAAGGAATTTGGCCTCTATACATAAGTAATTTGTAAGTGAAAAGATAGTAATATTACTGGAATTTTACTTATCAGTTTCATCATGGCCTTTGTATTCTTGCAGTCTGTGTTGCTACTTATTGGGCTTTTGGCATTAAGCGAAAAAAAAAACAAAAAAACAAACAAACAGGTACATCACTATACATTTCAAGGTTGTCAGATGACATAATGTCTTGTTTTTTCTGTTAAAAACGAAGTTACGTATTTACTCTTCATTTTCTGTTAAACGTGTGATCAGGCGAGATTGATGGAAATATAGCTTCAGAATTACTCTCTTCTATTCAAATCATTCAATTTATTTTTAATTTCTCTGCTATTTTTTTTCTCTCTCAAGTTTATTCGAAGGTAAGTTGTTCTTTTGGTTTTATATTTAATTTACCTTTTCTCAAGTTTCTATTCGTATTAAGATTTTTGAACAAGTTGTGTGTTTTTGAATTTTTTTTTTCCAGTTTAGATTGTGAAACAAGTCTCTGATTTTTCAGTTTTTTATTGTTCCCATTGTGTTTTTTTTTTTTTATCGATTTTTCTTTTTGCAAGCACACTTTTTCATTTTTGACGATTTTGATTTAGTTTTTTGTAATTGAGTTTTTGGCAAAAGTGATTTTTCGTTGTGCCGCTTTGTTTTTCATTGAGTTCCGTTTGTTTTTTGCAGTTTAGTTATTACTAGCAATATTGCCCGCGCGATGCTGCGGGCGTGAAATTCAACATGTTCAAATGCATTCTTAAGCAATATCAATTTGAATGCAATTAATCAAAGCAAATGTTGCAGCATACCTTGTAATTTGTCCAAGGTGGAATTATTTTGTGATAAGGTATTGGAAAAACAAAGTTTAAACCTGTTATAGAACAATATTTCAATCAAACAAATATGGGATCACATTGACCATAAACTATTACAATATTCCATAGTTCATTACATTAGCATTTCTAGCCATTAGAACCTCGAAGACATAACTAATCAGTGTTATAGAAACTTACCACGAAATTAACAAAAGAGAATAGAAGACCGTAAGCTTCATTCGGTTTCATAGCATATCATGTTCGTTTAAGAAAACCTCCTTGCAGTTTGTCGTTCAACAAATCCTACTCAGAGTAAACATAACAGTAATAACTCATAGGAGCATAAAGTATAACCATTAAATTAAATTCAATAGAACATAAAATATAATGCCTACTATACGTATAACTCCATAAACTCCTTACCACGCAAACCTTGAGAGGTCCAATAGGTCTAAAAGTCTCAAAACCCTCTCCATATTTAGCTTCAATGCCTGAAAACACTGAAAAACGGAGGAAAAAACATAAATTCATCAAAATTCCTATCTCATTTACACATATTTACAACTATGTTTACCTTGTTCTTAATTGCTAAAAGAACTGAATAGTTTCTTCAATCGATTCTCAAATGCATTTAATAAGATAAAAACAAACATATGTTGAACTACCAATGTAAGTGTACCATGCGAAGAAAAACTAAATTTTCAATTGCTCATCAATAATTAAAACTGACATATGTTAAAGGATGCATATTAGAAGAATGTAGACTTTTCAATTTGCCCATCTCACATTTTTTATTAAGTTGATTCACCAAGGTATCAGCCAACATCACATAAGAATATGCATATTCCAAGAGGAATGTGACTAACCAGAGAGATTGGTGATGGCATTTGAGATAGCAAGGGCAGTTGAGACACCTTTCCCTCATCCAGACATGTCTCCTCAGAGTAACAGCTTTGCGAACCTCTCCATCATTTAAACATCTGCAATCACAAAATAAATACGAAATAATTAAAATTTTAAAAAACAAATAAATCATGTTATTTAGAACAGAATCAGATAACAAAATTTTCAGCTGCACATAAATTGGTATCTATTTTCACTGAGTTTTCAGGATGTGAATATTACTGGACATCACCTAAAGTTTCTTGGAATCCAAACAGTGAGCAAGAATTTCCCAGAAGCCCAAATTTAGAAAGAACAAAAAACATTTAAACATAAAAAGGAAACAAATAAACAAAACAAAATGAAATACCAGATAAAACACTCAATTAAAAAAAACTAAGCAGAACAAAAAGCCAATGACAAAAAATATGACCATATGTAGCAAATCCAAAGCACACCCCAGAATCTTAATAAAGACGGAGAAATAAGAAGCAGCTTTCAAATAAAAAAAGACATAAAACTAATTTAATAGTAACTAATTTAGCATGTGGGGGATTCAAATTGGATGTTCATAACTAATAATATTTCAGAGTGTTTACAATTAGGTAAACTGTGTCCTAAATCATGTTTGCATACTGTCTTCTACTCTACTCTGTTCAAGTGTATATCGTGTTGGATTCAAACCCAACATTAACCTGCAAAAATAAAGTTAAAATGTTTTTGTTTCGAATGATCTGATACCTGAGAATAGAGAAACATATATGATAATAGAGAAAGGCCAAGAATAAGAAGCACCCATTCACTAAACCACCCCTTCAAATCAACACACAGTCAGCATGCAGAGAAAGATCGCTTTGGACATAAAGCTTAACATTTTACCTGCAAGCCCGCTGTTTGAGATAAACAACACCAAATCATTATATCCCTTAAAACACGAAAATCAGGAACTTTCTCCTGAGTATTTTGTGAAAAAAAGAACGGAATATTTGAGAGGAATGGAGGATTTGAGAAAAAACAGAGGGCGAGACGAAGAGACGAAATCAGAGAATCACCAGTACAAAGAAAAGGCTAAACCTAAAAGAAGACCCTTGAAGTGAAGAGCTCAACGATGACTGACGCGTGGAAAGAATGGGCAAAACTGTCATTTTACTGTTAAGATCGAAAAATAAAAGGGCAAACAAACAGAAAAACAGGGGCTAAAACGTAAAATCACTGTTAATAAACAGTGTTCATCAACTGAGTTTTAGTATATATAATGTGTATTTGTTAGAATGGCAATGGTTAATGAATTAGTTTTATTTAGAATTGAAACTTTTTTAATTAATATTTGTGCAGCATCAGTTTTGTAGAATCATTTGGCATTAGTTTATTAAAAAGACAATGGATTATTAATGAATTTATTATTTTTAGTTAAAATAAGGTTTTTATTTGGGGGGGTAAATGTGACAACCCGTCCCTAATTTTCACTGTAATTTCCCTTTTCGTTTGTGTAATTTGACGTTTTTACCCTTTTTGGGAAATGTGTAATTTGACGTGGATATTATTCTCAATTGCTAATTAATTTTCCTAGTTTTGTACTTAAATTGTACTCGTCGATAATGTCACATCCCGGCCTGGGCCCCCATCACATCCCATGCTCGACTCCGCCGTAGCACGATATTGTCCGCTTTGGGCCCCGACCACGCCCTCATGGTTTTGTTTCTGGGAACTCACACAAGAACTTCCCAGTGGGTCACTCATCATGGGATTGATCTTGCGCGAACTCGCTTAACTTCGAAGTTATGATGGAACCCGAAGCCAGTGAACTCCCAAAATGCCTCGTGCTAGGTAGAGATGAGGATATACATATAAGGCTTACAGGATCCACACCTCTAGACGATGTGAAATGTTACAGATACTAACGCGTGAGGGTGTGTTAGACTCGAATCAGACTTGTAATGTTAAAGTTACGCTCCATTAAAGTACGAGGATAACGGGTAGATTTGTACACGCATGTGTATTAATTTATCAATGTTGGAAACACTGCTTGATAGATTTTCTGAATTGGTTTTACTGTAGGAAATTTGAAAAACCCTATCCCGAGTTTCTTTTTAACCGGACCCGTGCCCTTTCCTTTCACCCACCAATCAATTTTCTTCCTAGTTTCCCGCACCCAATCAAATCAGTTTCTCTCTCTCTCCTTCCCGAAGTCTCTCCTACTCTGTAATCACCATGAACGAGCACCAAAGCTCGTAGATTGAGCCCAAAAACCACACTATTGTGTTAATCTTGACTCCACGAATACAACCATACCACTGGATCATGCGTTGACCGAGTTTTGAAAGTTGAACTTGGAAGGTCCGAACTCAGTGAGTTTGAGTTCAACGTTTTCAGGTCGAGTCGAGGAGTTTCGAAGGTTGGGGAAGCTTTCTTACAACTCCCCGAGGTCTTTAGTGAAGGTTTGGTGAAGAAACAAACTCGAAATACAAGGTTTCGAGAAGTCCCAATTTTAGCCGTACCTTTCGAGGCATTTTTAGGCCACATTCTTCCACTTTTTGGACTCCAAAAAGGTATAACGTGATTCTACTCTTCATAAGCTTCATTTCCTTATAAATTTTGTGAAAAATGGTTAAGAAATGAAGAAAATATGAAAGTTTGAAAATTTTCCCAAAAACCGACCAAATTTTCCAGTTTTCAGCGAGTTCAGAAGGCGGCGACCGGCGAGGACCAACGGAAAAGACGATGGAATATTTCTTTAACTCTGACAGAATATTCTAACGGCGTCAGGTAACACCGTTAACTTCTGTTAAGGTTTTAACGGAATATTCCTAACGCAGTTAATCACACGGACCACACGTGTTGTGCGTGGCCGGCACGTGAGGGCACGTCTAGTTCCAAAAATTATTCTGAAAATTTGTGTAGGTCCGTGATGTCGAGTAGATCAATTTCATGTATTTAAACCCTAGGTTTGAGCAAACTATGGGAGTTTTATTCAAGTTTCCATATATGCGTTAATTAATTTAAATATAGTTATTTCACATATAGGGGAAACATATCTCGAGGACTTGAGGGGCCAGGCAAGACTTGGAGGCTATGATCTAACGATGTATTTGTGAGTGGGCAATTTATTTTTATACCCATACATAATTATAGTTTCCATAAATACGTATTTACTTCACTTTTATGCTTATATTGCCAAGTATAGTTATTGTGATATTAATTATGATAAATGCTGCTATATGGTTGGGATATTACTGTCATGACATTCATACATACTTGTACATGCTCATCTTACTGCACCCGGTGTTAGTACTCACCCTAGGACCATGGCCAATCCTTCACATGTATGTTCACATATGCACCACTCGCTCACCTTGGATTCAAGTTAGGTGTCAGTCTTGTCTTACAGTTTCATTAGGCAATTGCGACTTGTATGTGACCGTGTCTGCACCAGCCTTCACGTGATTGTAGTACTAGAGCGTATTGATTACACCCAGTTTTGTTCTTGTTAGAAATTATCTGTACGAACTCGTGTGTTAGCTTAGATGGATGAGCACTTGTTTATACTTGATTATCACATGATTATATTACTGTGGCATTTGATATATCATGACTTGGCATATTTCTGTTTACATTGTTGTTGTACTGTTGTTTACATACTTACATAGTATGTTTTAAGGAAACTATACTTCTTTTACGGCGAGGGGTTAGTATGTTTGAAAGTAAAGGTTTTCTTACAAATGTTGCTTTGCTGACCCACTCAACTTTGTTTTTCGCCCCTCCAGGACCTAGGTAGCTGTACTTTTTGTGGCATTCGAGGAACCTTCAGCAATTCTGATATTATCTCTGTTTTAGAAGTATGAACTTATCCACTGTTGTGTAATAAGTGTACTTTAGCTACTTTGACTACTTCACTGTAGTCTTATTGTCTATTATGCTCTAAATAATTGTAGTGGGTTCTTCCCACGACTGCACACTTTTTCACTGTTTAATTTAAATTAACTCTAGTTTGGTTTTAATTCATTCACTTATTCACATCACTTACCCTTATGGTTATGTCACCTCACAGTGACGGCCAGCATGCTTCGACCTCAATTGGTTGGGATGTGTCAGCTTGGTATCAGAGCATAGGTTTAGACAGTCTTGCAATTCCTAGTGTGTTTTAACTCTTTTTTTATTTTTTATTTTTTTTATTTTTTTTATTTTTATGTCAGAACCATGCCACCTCATAGAGAGCCACATGTTCCCGCTGAGAATAATTTTCCAAACTTTGGGCAGTTTGGTGAGGCTATCGCCAGTGCTATTCAGTCTGCACTTCGTTCTCCCTAAAGGAACACCTTGGATATTGTATCCCGCCTAAAGATAAATGATTTCTATGGCAATGAAGGATCAGAGAATTCGAGATTTGGCTCGATCATGTTGAGAAGACCTTTCGAGTCATGCAGCGGCATGGAAATGTTCCAGTAGAGAGATGGGTCGAGACAGCGACCTGGTTCTTTCGTTTGGGAGCGGAATCTTGGTGGGCTCAGGAGTCACGCCCACTATCCACTGAAGATGCTATGAATTGGGATATTTTCAAGCGTCTATTTTAGACTAGATTTATTCCTCCCGAGTATTTGGATCGTAAAAAGGATGAATTCTCATATCTAAGGCAAGGTAAAATGTCTGCTACTGAATATCATCGAAAGAAACTGCATCTATTTATCCCGTTATTATCCCGAGACTGCTGCTAATCCCAGGGAGATGCTCCATCTTTTTAAAAAGGGAACTCGCAAGAAACTGCGTTCTATGGCAACCACTACTCCTTGTTCTACCTATTAAGAATTCTTCGAGGTTTTGCTTCGGGTTGAAGATTAGAAGAATGCTCCTGATGATGAGGATGAGGATGGTGACATGAATGCCTAGATGAACAATAATAAGGGGCAATCATCACTTGGTCCGCGAAGGACTCAAAACTTTAAGAAAAGCTGAAACAGCTATTGATTGTTGAGCGGGGGTTCAAACTCTGGTACACCTCGTAGAGGTGGCAGATCCATTGGTAGTTCTCATTTTCAGAGTCAAGAAAACTCCAGCAGTTCAGGTGCTCAGCTTTGTCACAGATGTAACACCCGTCACTGTGACGAATGTAAGAGAGGAAATAGATGATGCTTCACTTATGGGAAAATGGGGCACGTAGCCAATAATTGTCCTCAGAACTAGAGGAATCAGCCTGCTATTCTACCACCTACATCCTCCTATAGCAGTTTCCAGTACTTGGTACCCATCAACAGATAAGCTACGGTGGAGCTTTCCACTATCAGGGAGATGTAGCCCCGTACCAGAAAGGACCATACCAATACACAGTTGAGGTTCCCTACTACCAGGGAGGCTATCAGCAGTTTCAGGGAGACTATACACCATATCAGGGTGGTGGAGCATATATGTATACTTGAGGGCAGTATCAGAATCTAGACATAGCTTCTAGTAATGGAAGCTCAGGCAGGCAAGCAGGCAAATCAACCCAACTAGAGTCGAGGCAATCTGGGTCGAGGTAATCAGACTCAAGCAAACAGAGGTTGGGAGACAGGCAGCAAGCACAGGGAAGAGTTAACAATATCACCCTATAGGATGCCAAAGCTAATCCAGACTTGATTATGGGTACGTTGAATGTTCTAGGTCAATTTGCTAGAATTTTAATTGACTCAAGTGCTACACATTCAGTTATTTCCCATAAGTTGGCTCAAACAACTCAACCACACCCCACTTCCCTCGATTACGAGTTGGAGTTCTCGATGCATAGGGGAGAAATCGGCTATGTTAACTGGAAATATCAAAGACGCCTTGTCCTAATCGAAGATGTAGTCATGCTAGCTAATCTTGTTCATTTGGATATCGTCGACTTTGACGTTATCTTGGGCATGGGTTGGTTATACTACAATCGTGCCAAGTTAGATTGTTATCAGAACGTTGTTACCTTTCACTGACTAGACATGCCTATTATCACATTTGTTGGTGAACGTAATTGCCTAAAGCACGGAGTTATCGCTGCCATGAAGGCGAGGCGACTGTTGAGTAAAGGTTGTCAAAGCTACCTAGCTCATGTAGTGTTAAAGGAAGAGACTACTGCATCTGTGGAAGACATCGAAGTAGTCAGACATTTTCCGAACATTTTTCCCAAGGATTTACCTGGCTTACCACCAAATCGTGAAGTGGAGTTCACCATCGATCTACTTCCAGGTACTAATCCTATTTCTCTTACACCTTACCGTATGGCTCTTGCGGAGTTAAGGGAACTTAAAACCCAGCAAGAACTTGTTGATAAGGGTTTCATTCAGTCGAGCACTTCTCCTTAGGGAGCCCTAGTCTTGTTCGTAAGGAAGAAAGATGGAACTTTGAGGTTATGCATCAATTACAGGCAATTAAACAGGGTGACGATTAAAAACTGTTATCCGTTACTTCGTATCGATGATCTCTTCGACCAGCTTAGAGGTGCCTGTGTGTTATCGAAGATTAATCTAAGGTCTGGTTACTACCAGTTGAAGATCAAAAGCGACGACGTTTCGAAAACAGCCTTCAGGACTTGATATGGTCATTATGCGTTTCTTGTGATGCTGTTCAGGTTGAAAAATGCACCAACAGCTTTTATGGACTTGATAAATCTGGTATTTCATCTGTACCTCGACAGGTTCATCATTATTTTCATCGATGACATTTTGGGGTATTTTAAGATCAAGGCCGACTAATAGGAGCACATTTATGCGACTGAGTTAGCTTGTTCTCATGCATTTATGTTGTTATTTCTTAGTTAATTATGTATTTTAAGCTATTTTCGTGTGTTTGTAGGTCCATAGGCCTTATGAAGCAATAAGATGCATATTGGTGCATTTTGGAGCAGTTTTGGGCTTGGAATGAATAGCACATGCAAGGGGCAAGGTGGATGGATGAAATTGAAGACTAAAGAGGCTAGGAATATGTTAAAGAGAAAGAAGAATTAATGTAAAAATGACAAAGAGCTCAGCCACAAAGGGGTGTCACTCCACCATTCACTTTTCCATCATTGTCTTGCACCACCATTGCACTCCCTTTGGATTCCTATGCCGTGCATCATCATCCATGTTCCCTCCATTGACTCATTTGTTACATCATTCCACCTCTCTTTCCTTTCTCTACCATGTGCACAATCATTCATGTTCCCTAGCTGCAACACCACTCCATTTTACCCCATGCTTTGCATCATCACTTCACTTGCACCTTTGAATCATTTCAAACACCACTCATTGCACTCAATTGCTACACCATTCCTTCCCTCCATCATTTCAGATTTCATGCATTATTACATTGAATCATTGCACTCAATTGCTACACCATTCCTTGTTCCCTCCATCATTTCAGATTCATGCATCATTACATTGAATCATTGCACTCAATTGCTACACCATTCCTTGTTCCCTCCATCATTTCATATTTCATGCATCATTGCACTCAATTACTACACCACTCCATGTTCCCCTCCATTGCCATGCACTTCCTCTATAAAAGGAAGTGTGTGTAACATAAATTTAGTTCATACTTTGTTAGATCATTCACTCCCATTTTCAACACAACCTTCATCAAAACAAATCCATTCATCTTCACATCCATTCCTCCATACAAACAAACCTTCAAACACTCACCAACATCTTGTGCCGTAGCAAAGGAAGGGAAGGAAAGTGCTTGGACGTGCTTGCTGTCCAACTTGGATCGTTGGAGCGTTTAGGTGTTTTCTTTCTTTTGTTTCTAATGTGTAAATTCATTTCCTTTCGTTTTGTTGTAAATATGAGTAGCTAAACCCCTTTTGGCTAGGGGTGATTTCAAAGCCATGATTATGTGTGCAATATAATTTGATAAATTCCAGTTATGAACTCTTGAATCGTGAATGCAAATTGGCTTAACTATTTGATTGATAACTTATTTGTATTTGTTAATTAAGGATCGACACTTAATTGGCAAGCATAAATCCGTTGCTAGAATATAAGGAAGTTTCACATAATCGTTACAAACTTATATTTGCATGTAGTGAAGGTCGCTTATAAACGATCGCGTTAAGTTCAATTCCTAGCATGAGTGACATGATGTCATAGTTGCAAGTGCTTTGTCAATGCTTATGATTTTCATTAAACGTAATGATCTTTGATTGTATCTCTATTAGGATGTCATGTAGGGAACTTTAGAAGAATATTTTGGGTTGTCGAATGATGTCATCCAATCCAATAAAACAAGGAAAATCTGAGAGTTAACTAGTGATGTCACGGTTAATTTGGAGCATTGTCGTTCATAATTCAATGAAGTAGTAACTGGAAATCGAATTATTTGCATACATGCCATGTGTGGAGAAAAAGCCTCTAGCTATCCCATCCATCATCTTATTTCTCAAATTTGTTTTACAATCTGTCTAGTTTTTCATACTTCTTTGTTTGTTTCAACTTCGTCCAAAACTCAATCCCCCTTTACTTTAGTGTGTCTAATTAGTTAGAATCTGTTTTAATTTGTGTTTTTAAATGTTTTGATTCAAGTAAAAGTCAATTTTCGTCCAAAGTCATTCCTAGTGGCTAGTTTAAGTTTATTTAGTTGTTTTAAGCTGTTTTGAGTATTTTAAGTTTGCTATGAGTCTTGTGACTCTTGTTAAGTATTTTTAAGTTTAGTTTTATGTTTTTGAGTCAGTTTAGAAGTTATTAGCAAGCCTTCCTAATCCCCGGTCCAGAACGATCCCTACTTATACTTATACTACAGTTGTCAAAAGAGAGTTAAATTTGTGTGTTAAGTTAATTTTCGCATCACCGACCATGCTAAGCATTTGCGTTTAGTCTTGAAAAATCTAAGGGAGAATCAACTATACGTTAAGTTTAGTAAATGTCAGTTTTGGCTGGATCAAGTGTCATTCTTAGGGCACGTGATATCGGCTCAGGGTGGGCTTGTGGACCCTCACAAAGAAGCAGCAGTGAAAAATTGGGAGCAACCTTAAACGATTACAGAAGTACAAAGCTTCCTTAGTTTTGCTAGCTACTATCGACGCTTCATGAAAGACTTTTCAGCCATAGCACTACCTCTGACAAAGTTGACTAGAAAATGAGTTCAGTTTGTGTAGAGTGAAGATTATGAACGAAGTTTCCAACAGTTGAAGTACTTCTCACTCACGCACTTGTCTTAGCACTTCCCGACGACAGTGGGAACTTCGAGATCTACAGTGATGCGTCTCTAAATGGTCTAGGATGTATGTTAATGCAGCATGGGAAGTTGATTGCATATGCTTCGTGCCAGTTAACGCCCCATGAGATGAACTATCCTACCCATAATCTCGAGTTGGTAGCAATCTTTTTCACTCTAAAAATCTGGAGGCACTATCTTTATGGGGAAAAGTGTAAGATTTTCACTGATTACAATAGTCTAAAGTATATCTTCACTCAGAAAGAGCTTAATCTCCCGCAGCAGAGGTAGGTGGAATTACTCAGTGATTATGACCGCATAATCGAGTATCATCCCGGTCGTGCGAATACTGTAACTGATGCTTTTAGTAGGAAATCTCATGGTCGACTTAATGCTCTTTATGCAAGTCATATTCCTCTTTTGAGCGACCTAGGGTCTACAGGGACTACTTTGGAAATGGATCAACATGGAGCTCTACTTGTCAGCTTTCAAGTCAGACCAATTATGTTGGATCGTGTTCTCGAAGCCCAGATGAACGATGCAGAATCTCAGGAGTTAATACAGGCAGTATTAGACGGGAAAAAGAAAGACTTCAGGATCCAAAGGCCTGATGGTATGCTAATGCAAGGTGATCGGATGTATGTGCTGAATGTAGAAGAACTAAAGAAAGAGATACTGGATGAAGTGCATATTTCCGCTTATGCGATTCATTCTGGGAGTACCAAGATGTATCACACCATCCGACCCTTCTACTATTGGCCTGGTATGAAAAGAGAAACTGCAGAGTATGTTAGTCGTTGTGCAGTTTGTCAACAGGTCAAGGCCGAAAGAAAGAAGCCTTTTGGGTTTCTACAACCATTCCCGATACCCCAGTGGAAATGGGAAGATATCATGATGGATTTTGTGTACAAATTACCTAGTACGTGAAATGGTTATGATGGTATCTAGGTGATAGTTGATCGACTTACAAAGTCAGCACACTTCATACCCGTTCGTGAGAATTACTCGTTGAATCAGTTGGCCGAACGGTTCATCTCTGAAGTTGTTAAGTACTATAGTGTTCCAATTAGTATCATTTCTAACCGGGACCCCCGATTTACTTCGAAGTTTTGGGTAGCTTTTCAAGAAGCTTTGGGATCGAAACTACTTTACAACACCGCATATCATCCTCAAACTGATGGGCAGTCAGAGAGAATTATCCAAACATTGGAGGATATGTTAAGATCATTTGTTCTACAGTTCGGAGACTCTTGGCATAAACGCTTGCCATTGATAAAGTTCACCTACAACAACAGCTTCCATTCTAGTATTGGTATGGCACCATTTGAAACATTGTATGGAAAACCATGTCGTACCCCTCTGTGTTGGTCCGAAGTTGGTGAAAGAGTTTTGGTGGGCCTTGAGATCGTGGATGAGACGATGCAGAACATTCAGGTGATAAAGGTTAACCTGAAAATAACCTAGGATTGGCAGAAGAGTATCACCGATAGACATTCCACTGATAGAGTTTATAAGGTTGATGATTGGGTATTCTTGAAGCTCTCACCGTGGAAATGTGTTGTACGATTCAAAAAGAAAGGGAAGCTCAGCCTTATGTACATCAGACCATACCAGATCGTTGAGCAAGTTGGTGAAGTTGCCTCTCGAATCACTTTACCACCAGAGTTGTCAAAAGTACATAATGTGTTCCATGTGTCGATGCTACGAAGATACGTCTCTGATCCGTCACATGTGTTTCCTCCTCAACCACTGGAGATCAATCTAGATTTGACCTATGACAAGATTCTAGTGACTATTCTTGATTGGAAAGATAAAGTTCTTAGGAACAAGACCGTTTGGATGGTGAAAGTCTTGTGGAGAAACCACTAAGTTAAGGAAGCCACTTGGGAAACAGAAGAGCGCATGTGAGATTTGTATCCACATTTGTTCTTTGATTATGATCTGTAGTCAGTGTTGAAATTTCGGGGACGAAATTTTCATAAAGGGGTAAATTGTGACGACCCATCCCTAATTTTCACTATAATTTCCATTTCCATTTGTGTAACTTGACGTTTTTACCCTTTTTAGGAAACGTGTAATCTGACGTGGATATTGTTCTCGACTACTAATTATTTTTCCTAGTTTTGTACTTAAATTGTACTTGTCTATACGAACGTGTGAGCATGTGTTAGACTCGAATCGGACTTGTAACGTTAAAGTTACGCTTCGTTAAAGTACGAAGACAATGGGGTAGATTTGTACACGCATGTGTATTAATTTATCAGTGTTGGAAACATTGTGCTGGATAGATTTTATAAATTGCTTTTACTGTAGGAAATTTGAAAAACCCTATCCCTAGTTTCTTTTTAACCAGACCCGTGCCCTTTCTTTTCACCTACCAATCAATTTTCTTCCCACTTTCTTGCACCCAATCAAATCAGTCTCTCTCTCTCTCCTTCCCAAAGTCTCTTATTCTCTGTAATAGCCATGAACGAGCACCAAAGCTCGTAGATCGAGCCCAAAAACCACACCATTGTGTTAATCTAGACTCCACGAACACAACCATACCACTGGATCACGCATTGACTGAGTTTTGGACGTCGAACTCAGAAGGTCCGAACTTAGTGAGTTTAAGTTTAGCGTTTTCAAGCCGAGTCAAGAAGTCTTGAAGGTCGGGAAAGCTTTTTTACAACTCCCTGAGGTCTTTAGTGAAGGTTTGGTGAAGAAACAAACTTGAAATTCAAGGTTTCGAGAAGTCCCAGTTTTAGCCGTACTTTTCGAGGCATTTTCAGGCCACCTCTATCCACTTTTTGGACTCCAAAAATGTATAATGCGATTATTCTCTTCATAAGCTTCATTTCCATATAAAATTTGTGAAAAATGGTTAAGAAATGAAGAAGATATGAAGGTTTGAAAATTTTCCAGTTTCCGGCAACTTCAGACGACGGCGGACGGCGGCAACCAGCTAGGACCACCGGAGAAGACGACTAAATATTTCGTCAACTCTGATGGAATATTCTAACAGCTTCAGGTAACGTCGTTAACTTTTGTTAAGGTTTTAACGGAATATTCCTAACGTCGTTAGTCACACGGACCGCGCGTGCTGCGCGTGGCCGTGCCTTGGTTGGTAAGTGAGTGCGCGTCTGGTGTCCAAAAATTATTCTGAAAATTTGTGTAGGTCCGTGACGTCAAGTAGATCAATTTCATGTATTTAAACCCTAGATTTGAGCAAACTATGGGGGTTTTATTCAAGTTTCCGTATATGTGTTTTTATTAATTTAAATATAGTTATTTCACATATAGGGGAAACATATCCCAAGGACTTGAGGGGTCAGGCAAGACTTGGGGGCTATGATCCGACGACGTATTTGTGAGTGGGTAGTTTGTTTTTATACCTATACATAATTATAGTTTCCATAAATGTGTATTTACTTCACTTTTATGCTTATATTGCCAAGTATCGTTATTGTGATATTAATTGTGATAAATGCTGCTATATGGTTGGGAGATTACTGTCATGACATTCATACATACTTGTACATGCTCATCTTGATACACCCGGTGTTAATACTAGCCTAAGAGCTAGGGCCAGTCTTTCATGTGTATGTTCACATCTGCACCGTTCGCTCGCCTTAGATCCAAGTTAGGTGCCAGTCCTATCGTATGGTTTGCACTAGGCAATTACAACTCGTATGTGACCGTGCTTTTGCACCAGCCTTCACATGATTGTAGTACTATAGCGTATTGATTACACCCAGTCCTGTTCATGTCAGAAATTATCTATATAAACTTGTGTGTCAGCTTAGATGGATGAGCACCTGTTTATACTTGATTATCACATGATTATATTACTGTGGCACTTGATATATCATGACTTGGCATATTTCTAGTTACATTGCTGTTGTGTTGTTGTTTACATACTTACGTAGTATGTTTTAAGGAAACTATACTTGTTTTATAGCGAAGGGTTAGTATGTTGGAAAGTAAAGGTTTTCTTACAAGCGTTGTTTTGCTGACCCACTCAATTTTGTTTTTTGCCCCTCAAGACCTAGATAGCTATACTTTTTGTGGTATTCGAGGAACCTTCGGCAGTTCTGACATTATCTCTGTTTTATAAGTATGAACTTATCTACTGTTGTGTAATAAGTGTACTTTAGCTACTTTGACTACTTCACTGTAGTCTTACTGTTTATTATGCTCTGAATAATTGTAGTGGGTTCTTCCCACGACTACGCACTCTTACACTGTTTAATTTAAATTAGCTCTAGTTTGGTTTTAATTCATTCACTTATTAACATCAGTTATTCTTATGGTTACGTCACCTCATGATGATGGCCATCATGCTTCAACCTCCATTGGTCGGGGTGTGTCAGTAAACATTCAAGAATTGTCACCATTTTGATTGCCATTTGTGCAACATCAGTTTTATATAATCTTTAAAGAATTTCAGCTCTATAAACCTTTTTGCGGAATACTTTTGATTAGTATTTTGTGCAGCGTCAATGGTACAAAATCTTCGTGCATTATCAGTTTTTATTACTATCATTTGTGCAACATCAATTTTACATAATCTTTTAAGAGTTTCATCATTTGAAACCTTTGTGCAACATCATTTTTTATTCATTATTATATTTATTTTTAAAATGCATGTATATATCTAATTATCTATGTGCATAATCATTTTTATGCACAATCATTGTGTAATTGTTTTAATTTTATACTTCTTTTTTTTCTGTGTAGCTTATGTCTGTTGTTAAGGTGTTGAAGTGTGTGTATAAAAATTGTACAGTAGTTGTGACGTTTTATTCGCACACTAGTTATGAAGATTTGTGTGGGCAATTAACTTTTAGGTTTCCAAGTTTGTCATCAGGAGGTTTTTTTGTTAAATACTCATTATAGGGAGGCGAACCTAACTGTTTATTAGGTGCAACGAGATATTCAAACCTTCTATTGGTGAATAATTTGATTTCTAGTCCATTTGTTGAAGTTTATGTTCATGCTAAGAAGGAGATGTCTATTGTTTATACTAGTAGTGTGATGTCTTCTTGTCTAAGTGAAACTGCTAGTACTGGAGATGAGAACCAATACTTGGATAAGTATGGCTCTTATCACCATTACGCAACAAATGAGTGGCATAGTTATATTTCTTACGAGGGTCAAAGTTATGAAGATGGTGCAGTTGGGTTTTGTAAAAAACTTACACAATACTCTATTGAGGTTGGTTTTGTTTTCAAGTACACTAATAATGATTGGAATTGTGTTACTGCTGTTTGCTCAAAGAAACTATCAGAGAGGTGTCAATGGTGTGTTCATGCTGTTGTGCAACAACCTAGTGGTTGTTTTATCATTAAAAAAATTAAATAATATCCATACTTGCACTGGACATATTCGTCAAAAAGAGAATAAAAGGTTTGGTCTTGTTTTTTCCTCTTTGTTGGTTGCCAAGGTTCGTTTGAATCTATCTATTAAGGCAAATGATGTTGAGAGAAATGAAGGAGAGTTATGGTCTTGATGTTAAATACCATGCAACTTGGCGTGGCAAAGAAATTGCATATAACGAGGTTAACGGTGATGAGGCTCTCTCTTTTGAATATTTACCTTGGTATCTTAGTGAGTTTGTGCGTGTCAATGATGGATTCTTTTGTGTACTAGAATTTGATAATGATAGTAATCAGTTTGAAAGGTTATTCATGAATCATATCTTTTGGTGTTTGTGTTAAAGGATTCTGATGGTGTAGACCAATGTTGTTCCTTGGTGGAACGTTTTTTAAGGGAAGATATACCGGTACTCTTTTTGGTTGTTGTGCTAAAAATGCAAATAATAGTAAGTTTTTTTAAATGTGATGAATTACAGATCTGTGATATTATTTGAATTTCAGCAAAATAAGTTTATTCTTTTGTGTAGATTTGTTTATTAAAGTGCATTATCAGTTTATTAATGTGCAATGGATTAGGATTTTCAATTTTTGGTTGGGGGTGGAGGGGGTTGGGGGCCCTCCCATAAACAGTTAAGAATTTTCAACTTTTGATTAGCATTTGTGCAGCATCAACTTTACAAAAACTTTTAAGATTTCAGTTTTTATAAACATTTGTACAGAACTAGTTTTACATAAACAAACCCTACTCCCTCCCCCTTCTCCCCTCCCCCTCCTTTAATAAAGTTAAAAGAAATTTCAACTTTGGTGGATTATGAATTAGCTTATTCTTATGTGTATATCTGTTTATTAATGTGTGCATCAGTTTATTGATGTGCAGAACCAATTTTGTGATATAATTATTAATTTTTTTTTGTTTTTATACAGAAATTTTCCCTATGTGTTATGGTATTTTTGACATAGAAAATGAAGACAATTGAATGTGGTTTGTTGAACATTTAACTCGGATATTAAATTATCAAAGAAGAAAGATCGTTTTCATTACCGACCGATATCATGGGCTTTTGAATGCTATTCGGAAGTACTTTTCTACTTCTCATGGTTTATGCATTATACATTTGAGAGAAAATTTAGGGAGGCGATGTGCAGGTAATAAGTTTTTATAATGATATTTCAAAAATTATGCATATGCATGTAGTGTTGAAGATTTTGACAAAAATATTGAGGAAGTGAGAAGCGTTGGCAGAAAGATTTCTTATTCATTTTTAGATGATCTTCCTAAAGAGCATTATTATATTATATACTTAGGGAAAATTGGTGGGGTGAAATGAGTAATGCAACTGCATAATTATTTAACACAATGATTTCTGATGAGCGTCGTGTGCCTATTCTTGATTTGATTGAATCAATTAGAGGAAGGTTGATTGTCATAATGTCTGATAGGAGGCGTGTTTCAGAAAAGTGGTTTTCTCTATTATGTCCGAAAAAAAGAAGATGATCTTAGAGGTTTTGTTTGAGAAGGTAGTCATTGGATTGCTGGTAGGTCCTTTGATGATGTATTTGAGGTTCGGGAGATAAGAACTCTTTTGTTGTTATGTTGGATCAACATCAGTGTTCATGTGTTCCATGGAAGCATAAAGGATTTCCTTGTGCTCATGCTATGCAAGTTATTTTGCATGATCATCATGATATTGAGGATTGTGTGGATGACTACTGAAAAGTTTCTTCGTATAAGCTGAGTTATCAGTTTCATATCGTTCCAGTTTCTGACTTGAACAAGCCCACTTTTGATCTAATAAGTGCTCCTATTAAGCTCCCTCTTACAAGGAGACAAGGTGGAAGACCACGGATTCATCGTTACAAGTCTAAAAATGAGATAAGAGATGTAAGATGTAGTCGTTGTCGTCAAACTTCACACCACAACAAGAAGACACGTTAGGCTTTAATTTGATTTTTTTTTTTTTGTTTTTTTTTTTGTTTTGGGTTATTTATATTATTTTTGGATGTTTGTTATTAGATTAGTTTTTGTTATTTTGTGTGCAATCAGTTGTTGATTTTATGCAGAATCAGGTTATTGTTTTGTGCAAAATTAGTTCATTACTATTTGTGCTGTATCATTTTTTTTTACCTTATTTGCAATTTTTCGTTTTCCATTTTATGAAGAAGCATTATAGCATTATAAACTATAAAAAGATAATGAAATCTTTTTCATTTTCATTTTTTTTAAGCTTTGTTATTTCGTTGTGCAGAATAATTTTATTACCTTATTGCAATTTTTCAGTTTCGCAATTTATGAAGAATCAATTTAGCATAAAATTCATGTTTTTCTAACATGGAGTGTTTGGAAAGGCAATAAGAAGCTTCCGATTCCCAATTTTGCAAATTTTTTATAATAGAGAAAATGAATAAATAGATTGAAAAAGCTATGTAACATTTGCAAATTTTTTCTTCTTCCCATTTTTTCTTTTGTTGCTCCAACATATTGTTCTTTTTCTCCAATTCACTTTTCCCTTTTTCCATGTCTTTCTTCTCTTTTTCTAACTTCTTGTTTTGTTTTTTCAAGTCCTTATTCTCTTTTTCCAAAGCATCATTCTCTTTAACAATGTTCTCAATCACAGAGTTTTTGAACTGGCATGTGTTGATAGCATTATTCAACATCTGAAGCCGAAGTTTCACCCTATTTTTCCAATACTTTGCAGGATCTATTTGACTTTGCAAGAGCTCTTCTTACGTTATTCATCATTTGAATTTTCACATTTCCATTTTTCTTCACTCGTAAGTGGAACAAGAAGCCATTCATAGAATGTTTGTTGCTTCATTGTCTTGATTGCCGACTCCTTAGGGTGAACTGGCAGTTAAGAGACTGATTCTGCATTTGCTTCTTGTCCCTAAGGGTGAACTGGGCTTTGAGGAACTAATTCTACAGTTGTTTTTGCTTGTTCCTGATGTTAAACTAGCATCTGAGGACCTGATTCTTGAATTGAGGTACTTTGAGCCACTTGTTGCACTACCTCTTCTTGCACTTGAGGAATTGAATCTTCAAATGAGGTACTTGGAGCCTCTTTTTTGTACTACCTCTACTTGAACCTGAGGGACTGATTCTTCAATTAAGGTACTTGTAACCTCTTTTTTGTACTACCTTTTCTTGAACCTGAGGGACTGATTCTTCAATTGAGGTACTTGGAGCCTCATTTTGTACTACCTCTTCTATATGGAAATTAACCAAATCCTTGATCACCCTATCAATTTCAGTTGCATCCATGTTTGTGATGTCCGCATTTCTTTCTTCACTTTCAATATTTAGATATGCAGAATGATGTGCAACATCTTGGTCATTTGGAACATGAGTGCTAAAGATACTATGACTATCACCTAGTGTGTCAAAGTGATCTTCATTTGCATTTTGGCTCTCCTCCTCTTCCTCCTGAAAGTATGCAAAATTAAGAATATGAATCAAATTGCATAATTAGTTTGCAGAATTACTTATTATATTATCAGATTGCATCATTACATATACCATAATTAATATGCATTATTACTTATACCAGCATTAGTATGCATTATTATTTATACAAAGAATTAGTATGCATTATTACTTATACAGAGAATTAGTATGCAGCATCAATTGTACAATGTTTAGTATACAGCATCAGTTATGGAATATAATCTCAAATCTTCGATTTATAGCGGAATAAGTATGCAACATCTGTTATAGAAGAATCAAGAATATGAATCAAATTTTATTTATTCATCATTTACTTGTACAAGAATTAGTATGCATCATTACTTATATAATTTTTTATGTACGCATCATTACTTATATAAGATTTTGGGTAAATTTCAATTTACTACCCTAAAGTTTCGTGGTTTTCAACATTTAGTACATGAAGTTTTTTTGGTCTCAAAGTCATACCTAAAGTGTTAATCTTGGGACAGTCTCATACATCCGTTAGTCTGGCTGTTAAGTCTCCTGTTAACTGATGATGTGACGCCCATGTGAACAATGACTGAACACCACGTGTCATTAAGGGGTCCACATGGAAATTAAACATTCAAAAATTTTATCGTCCAAATTTAAAATATTAAAATAATTAATTAATTAAAAAAAAAACTAGAACCCCCTTCGTTTTCCCCACCCGACACCCCTCCATCCTATTTGGTAAAAATGATTTTCATTTCATACGATAATAATTTTACACCTTTAGTATATATACATACAAGTATCTTGGACCCACTAAGAGAAGCAAATACAACAAACTAACAAACTAACTAATTTCTTAACCACTAAGTAATATCTCTAGATGGTATAGTTACAATATTGCCATTTATATCCCCCCTCAAACGAAACTGAGGAATTCGAAGTTGAAGTTTGTCATGAAGAAACAGAAATTTGGACTTGGACAAAGACTTAGTGCAAATATCAACCACCTGATCTTGAGTACAAACAAAATGCACAGAAATCTGTTTGGCTAAGACTTTCTCCCGAATGTAATGATAGTCTATTTCTACATGCTTTGTCCGAGCATGAAAAATAGGGTTCTTGGCAAGAGAAATGGCAGAAATGTTGTCACACCAGAGTTGGGGTGAACAAGGTAAGCAATAACCAATGTCAACTAACAGTAGGCATATCCAAGTAATCTCATATGCACTGTTGGCAAGAGATCTATACTCTGCCTCTGTGGACGATCGTGCAACAGTTGGTTGCTTCTTAGCACTCCAACTGATTAATGAACTGCCCAGAAAAACACAATAGCTCCCAATTGATCTTTTATCTATAGCACAGCCAGCCCAATCGGCATCTGAGAAGGCAGTGATGGTAGAAGTGATGGAACACTTTGAAAAACACAAACCAAGATTGATAGAACTCTTAAGATACCTTAGGATTCTCTTAATTGCCTGAAAGTGTGAAATTCTGGGATTATGCATGTATTGGTAGACAAGATTGACTGCAAAACTGAGACTCGGTCTTGTCCATGTAAGGTATTGGAAAGCACTAACTAATGAACGATACTCAGAGACATTGTTAAATAATGGAGAGTCATGGTCGAGCTTAGATGTGCTAAGTGGTGTACTGCAAGGTTTGGCACCAATCATGTTGGCCTTGGATAACATATCCAATATGTATTTGATCTTAGATATGAATATGCCTGATGAGGATCTCTTAACTTCAAGGCCAAGAAAATAATGGAGAGGGCCAAGATCCTTGATTATAAACATGGAGCTAAGCTGCTGAATTACTTTCGATAAGCTGCAGAGTTGGGACCAGTGACCAAAATGTCATCAACATAGGCTAGGATGAAAACCACATTTGGAACCTTTTTTTATGAACATAGAATGATCATTGTGAGATCTTACAAAACCAAGAGATTGAAGAGCACCATGAAGCTTTTCATACCAAGCTCTTGGAGCTTGTTTTAGACCATACAAGGATTTGTGCAAGTGACAAACATGAGATGGCTTGGTGGAATCTTTTAACCCTAGTGGTTGTTGCATGAAAACTGATTCAGTGAGAGTCCCATGTAAGAAGGAATTGCTAACATCGAGTTGGTTTAAAAACTAATCATATTGAGCTGCAAAAGTGAGTAGAAGTCTAATAGTAACCGGTTTGGCTACGGGACTGAAGGTTTAAGTGTAATCTAAACCTTCATGTTGATTGAAACCCTTGGCAACAAGCCGGGCTTTGTACCTGTCTATAGTGCCATCAAGCTTTCTCTTGATTCAGAAAACCCACTTGCAACCTACAATATTCTATGATGAAGACTTAAGGACAATAGATCATGTGCCTATGTTGATAAGAGCATTTACTTCTTCTTGCATTGCTTGGCGCCAATGAGGAAAGTTTGAGAATTGAAAATATGTTTTGGGTATATAGTACACTGAAAGATGAGAGGGTAGAGAGTGTTTAGTGGCAGTGAGGGCTTTAGGTTTAAATATGCCAGACTTGGACCTTGTTTGCTTGGGTGAGTGTTAATAGGTTGTAAGGGATTGGTGGTAGTAGGTTCTGAAACTGCCATAGTAGAATTTGAGGGTGAATTAGAAGGGTTATTGGGGAAATGGTAGGGTGAAGTGAGGAAGATAGATTTGGTGAAGTGGAAGTGGTATGAATGGGAAAGGTAAAGGTAAGGGTCGATGGAATGGTGGATCTGGAGTTAGTAGGTAAGGTGGGAGGTGGTGATAAGGAAGTTGAGATAGAGTGAAAAGGAAAACTAGATTCATTAAAGAGAACGTGCCTTGAAATATACATTCAGTTAATGGCAAGATCAAGGCACTTGTAACCCTTATGATTTAAGTTGTAGCCAAGAAATACACATGCCTTGCTTTTGGGATCCAACTTGGATGAAGTATAGGGCTTTAACCATGGGAAACAGGCACAACCAAAGACTTTCAAAAATTTGTAGTTTGGTGCTTGATGATACAGAGATTTCCAAAGAGATGATCTTGATGCAGTGGGCCATCTGTTAATAAGATAGATTGTTGTTTGAAAAGCTTCAACCTAATAAAGGTGAGGTACTTTGGAAGTTGCCAAAAGAGTGCGAGCATTTTCAACTAAATGGCAATGTTTGTGCTCTGCACACCCATTTTGCTCAAGGGTGTGAGGGCAAGTATGTTGATGTTGAATACCATTTGTTGCCAAGAAAGTACAAAATTGAGTGCTCAAATATTCTCTACCAAAATCAGACCGTAAAGCAATAATCTTTGTACATAGAGAGTTTTCAACCAAAGACTTGTATTGCATAAAAGTTGACAGTACATCAGACTTGCATTTCAAAGAATAAAACCAGCAATATCGAGTATGATCATTTACAAAAATGACATAATACCTGAAACCTTGAGAAGAAGCTATAGGTGATGGTCCCCAAACATCTGTGTGAATAAGCTCTATAGGTTTGCTAGTTGTACAAGTTGCAGATCCAAAATGAAGCCTAGAACTTTTTCTTAATGCATAATCTGAGCAAAAAGACTTATTTGTATGAGCTAAAAAAACCATCAGTTTGTCTTCCCCTCCTCCTCCTCCTCATCCTCCTATCTTCTCCCCCATCTTCATCTTCTTCCCCCTGCAACCCAGAAGAAGAAAAAAAAATAGTTCTTCTTCCCCCCTCATCCTCCTCTTCTCTTCTCCCCCATCTTCATCTTTTTCCCCCGACCCCCTACCTGCAACCTAGAAAAAAAAAATAAATAAACCCAGATCCCATCTAACGCCATCGCCGGGTTCATGAGGTGGAATCAGGAAACCCCCTTCACTAGGCCGATTCGGTGGATGGAGAACCTGGGCGCGGAGAAAATGGGAAGAATGGGTGTGGATTTAAGGAGTGGGGTGTGTAAAGGAGGGAAAAGGGTGGGTACGGGTGCGAGGGTGGGTGCGGAGGGAGGGTGGGTGTGGGTGTGGGTGTGGGTGCAGGGGGAAGAAGATGAAGATGGGGGAGAAGAAAGGAAGAGAAAGGGGAGGGGTAGACGAAACTGATGGTTTGTTTGTTTGTTTTTTTTTTTTTTTAATTAATTATTATTTTAATATTTAAAAAATATTAAATGATTTTTTTTAAGATTTTAATAATTTTTTATTAATTTTTTAATAAAAAGTGGGCCTCGCCTTATGCCACGTCAGCATTTAACTAAGGAACTGACAGTCAACTGACGGAAGGTATGACATTGCAACAAATTCGAAGATAAGGTATGACATTAAAACTTTTTAAAGACGAGGTATGAAACTGTTAATAACCTAATAGTTGAGGTAGTTTTTGTAATTTACCCGTTTTTTTTTTAACACAACATATTTATGTGTAGAATCAATTTACAAATAAAAAGTAGTACCATAATCGATTTATAGACAACAGGTAGGTGCAGTATCAGTTCACATACAAAGTGCAACATCAGTACAAGTGCAGCATCAGTTACAAAGTGCATCATCAAGCTAAATGGTTAATGTTTTTACTCACAAAATTTAGACGCGTAATCATTTATTTTTTAGATGTTGTTGAGGAATCAGTATACATATAAACTAAAAAAGCGAAACTGAGCATCCAAAACGCTGAAAATGTTTTTTCTCGAACTAGAACACTGAAATTTGTAAAAACAAATACAAAAACAGTTGATAATGCATGCGATTTTTACAGATTTCGAAAGTGTTTTTGGCAAAAACAAGTGCAAAACACTTTAAAATGCATCCAAATCACTTGATAATTCATGTGTTTTTTTTTAATTCAAATATTAATCATGTAAAAGAACGCTTTTGAGTAGTAGAAAATACCTTGAAACACTGATCTTTGCAAATCCGGCTAAACATGTGTATTATTTATTGAAAGCTTGAAAGTATCAGAATCTATGGAGATTTTAGGATTTTTCTAGGGAAATTTTTTTGTAAAAGAGAGTTTTTGTAAAGATTATTTTGGGGAAGATGAAAGAAAAACCGTCAGTTTACAGTTTTGAATGGGCATACAGTCGTTTTTATGATTTTTTTGTCGTATAATAGTTAACACGTGGACATTTGTTAATTGTTACGGTTGAGGGGCATGGGTCGTAATTTACTTGGTCCATTTCTTTTTGGTTTGGGCTTGGTTTTGTGTTGTTTGGGTTTTTTGTCTCTTCAAGAAATGTTTTAAAAGTCGTCAATTTGTGAGAAATATGGAATATGTTGGTGTCTCTATAAGTAAGGATCCCTACATTTTACATAAAAAGAATTGCTACATTTGGTACATAATGTTTGCAATTATGACTAAAACAAATTTGGGTACAAACAAAAGTTCAAAATATGGGCACAAAAAAAAAATCAAATATATGGGAACAAACTAAGACTAAAACAAATTTTGGTACATAATGTTTGCAATTAAAAAAAGGGTATAAATAAAATGACATGGATAAAAACAAAAAAAATCAAAAATTTGAAAAACAATAAGGTTTCAATCAATGAAATTAACAAATGAGAGATAAGAAACTAATTTTGCATATATATATAAAACATGCAAAATTTGATATGGAATTATAAGTGCCGATTTAGTCTCTAAACTATTACCTCAATGATAATTAGATCCCTGAATTTTTTTTTTGGTAAAATACTTCCCTAAATTCATTAAAAATTGCTAATTTCATCCCTACTATTATATTCAAAGCTATTTTTAGGGGTGGGCACGGTCCAATTCGGCCCGATTCCACTCTCAAAATAGAACTGGAACCGTAAAATTTCAACGGTTCGGTTCGGTTCGGTGCAGTTCTGCTTAAATTTATTCCTAAAACCGTACGGTTCGGTTCATGACGGTTCCTGTTCGGTTCATGCCGGTTTACGGTTCTAACCAAAATTATATATATGTTTGTTCTAATTCTCTACTTCTAATACCAAACACATATTTCAACCACAAATTCAAGTAAATTTGAGTTTCCACTACTAGATCTACAAGATTTGTGACCAGAATAAAGAAAGTGTGCATATAAATATGCATCAAAAGATAGAAAGGCTCATAACAAGACCAAAGTGTAGATCTTAAACTAAAACTAAAATGTGCATAATGCATAATATACTGGAAAAGAATGGAGAAAAATAATGTAGGGGGAGAAAAGTGATAAAACAACAAAGGAGGGGGAGAGAAGTGAAGAAAAATATTGGGCTTATGCATATGGTCTTCTTGGAAAAATGTCTTATTTATATAAAAATAATAATAAAACAATAATTTATATTAAAAGCAGTTCGGTCCAGTTCCTCGGGTTCTTAATATTTCCAAACCGGAACCGGAACTGTTTGAAATGGTTTGGTTCAGTTTTTGTTCCGGTTTTGACTTTTTTGGTCAACGTGGTTTGATAGGATTTTTACTACTTATGTGAACAGGCTTAAATCTCCTATTTTACTTGCAAGAATCACAAGGTTATTGTAGTATAAACGGATTTTGCAAGGTCATCTCCACAGGGATTATTAAACAATTCGAACTAATCAGATTCCATTTAATTATTGTAAAATAGAAATTGAAGTGATTGATTTTATAACCTAATTAAAATAAAAACGAATTTAATGAATTAAAATAAACAATCTGCAATATTAGGACTAGAGAGAAGAAAACAGTTTTGAGAAAATCAAATTAAGAAAGCACTAGGGTTCTACCATCACCTAGCAATCCTATGAATTTTTACCAATTACTTATGATCTACACATGCCACTTTGAAGGTTAGATTTTCCTAATTCATATTCTACTTGGAACCTCCAACATAGAACGTATATCTAACATGCAACCCGTCCGGACGTTCGGATCAAATATGAACATGAAAGACTCATTATGCTTTATGAAAATCCTTTGAAAAACCATGCAATCCTTAAGACGTGATATTCATCTTAAGAGAAATTACAATTATTAATCACAAGAAGCCAGCGTCAATTTCAGGGAACCTTTCGACCAAAATTGCATCAAATTACTTTTCTAAAGATCCTAATGGTGATCAGGCATTAAGACAATTAGATAGTTTTTATCCCGGTGATTAACAATTCAAAATATGCATGCAATCAATCATAAGCAATTAAATAAAAATCACATATTCATGCTAAGGCTCAAGGCTTCGCCCTAGCAAAAGAAATTAGTTCTGCATATTCATAATTGAAATCATAGAAATATCTCTAAGAAAAGGATTGAAAACACCTTCAAGTAGAAAATCTTCAAAACCCTAGCACTTCTCTCTGTCTCCAATATTGCGTAAAATAAAGCGTATCTAAAACTGTAGACGGCCAAGCAATATATTTGCTAAGCCCCCACACAAACCCTAGCAAACTCAAATTAATAAAAAAACCCTAAATAAAAATAGTAAAATTCGTCTAAAATCTGAACAGCCACGTTTTGGCCCATAAGCTGCTCCAAAACTGGCCCAATATAGCTGGATTTGATGTTTGGAATATTCTGAACACTTTTCCAGAAGGCCACGAACCCATCCGAGGTCATCTTGGGCTCCAAAAACGTCATTTAAGCCCAAAAACGTCATTTTCCAGCACTGCGCACTGCTTCTTTATTTCATCTCCAGAAAATAACCGCTTGGTGAAAAAAATCCCAAATTTTGATACGATCAAGCTAAGTGACTCACGAACGTCCTCCAACTGGAATTACTCCAAAATTCGTCCATTTGGTCCTGTTTTGCTCTAGAGGAAGTCGAAAGTCCTATATTGAAAATACAATTCAAAGTATCAAAATTCTTCCAATATATTAACCAAAATATACTAAGATTAGAGTAAAATATATAATATAAAATCTACTCATCAAATACCCCCAAACTTAGCTTTTTGGTTGTCCTCAAGCAAAATAAGACTCAAACAAAAATAAAAACTTAACAAACTAACTAGTTAAAATTAACTGACAAAAATTTTCACCTTCAAAGTTGCAATCCATAGCAAATTTTAAAAACTAGAACATTTTTTCAAAAGTTCCAACCAATCCCACCACAGAGTCTAAACCATTTAGAATCAATTAGAAAAGAATTCACAAACTTCCTTTGGTGTAAAGTGAACCAACATAATTAAGGAGACTCGACTAAAACCCTTACCTCTCGTCCTTATTTATTTCACACATACTAACTTTAAATATAACTCTCTTTCTCTTTTTTTTTTATTTTTTTTTCTTTTTCACTTTTTATTTTTTTCATATATAACATTTTTTTTTTTTCAGTAACAGTAGTGGTCGTGCAATGTCGGTTTACTTAAGCTTTCGATCCAACCCATGTAGCGAGCTTTAGGTCAATGACTCCCAAACCACTAGGGCTTTAGGGCACTAGGTGTAGAACACCCCTAAGGATTTATTAACCCGAGCTGAAAAGGCTACGAAACCAACTAACCACCCTGCCTCATGCCAAAACTCTACCGTTTGACGCGAGAATCACTGCTGATTAGGCAGGACTGGCCCGGTTACTAGGCAGAACCTCGGGTGAGACAATTATTACTTTTTTTTTTTCACACTAATAACTGACTTTACTTAAAACAAAAATTAAAAATTAAAAATAAACTTAGACTAAAAACAAGTGTTTCAATCTCACTCCCCACAAACCATGTTGGTGTGATGTGCAAAGTTTAAAGTATAATTCATGAATTAGTGTCTAAGCAACGATAAATAGAAAAGACTCTACTATGGGATTAATCTTTACCATGTCCATTTGTTCCAACGTTTAAAATAATCTATAGATATTAACTTAAAAAGAATGAAAATTTTTAACCGACACAATAATAAAAACTAAAATTTACTTTCCCATCCCCAAACTTATTTCACGCTTTGTCCTCAAGGTGTGGAAAATAAGAAGAAAACTAAAAGAACAAAAGAATAAAACATAAAAACTCTAGTGGACACTTTTAAAAAAAAAACGACACACACTATAAGATGAAAAAGATAAATAAAATAATAATAAAAACAATAAGAAAATAAAATAAAAGAAAAGAAAAGAAAAGAAAATAACAAACAAAACAAAAATCAAAGATAGAAGACCACCTGGCTTTTTGAAAATGACGTTGGCTGATGGATAAAGGAGTGGTCAAATAAAAACCACGTTTTGCCCATGCAGTGGTCAAATAAAAGCCACGCCACCTGCAACTAAAGTGGCGTGCAGATTATTTTTTTTTTGTTTTTCTGTCTCTGTCAGTCATTAACCCCAGAGCCCAAACGGCTCTCTCCCTTCTTTAATGCAAACCGAGTCAATTTAGTAGAGATGTGAATACTCCAGCTTTGAACACGTGGCAAGCATCACGACATGGAGCTCCATAGGGTTCCAAATTAAGGGTGAAGATCAATCCAACATGCCCATTGTCCTCTCTCTAGAAAATCTGAAAAGGTTTTTTTATCTCTCTATTTTCTTCTCTCATTTCCCCATATCTCTGCTCTCTCTCCTTCATTACTCCAAAAAAAAATGCAAAAACCTTCTCCCTTCCATTTAGTTTCTTTTTCGCATTTCTCTCGGATCCCATCCATGGTGGAGCGACACAGGCATGTCTGATTCCTCTATAATAGTGCTCTGGTCCGCAACACTGAGACCCAAACGAGCAGATCTAAAACACTTCGTCTAAAAAAAAAATCCTCCCTTTGCAGGTAAAAACTAAGCTATGCCATTTCTGCTAACTTCATCACCAAGAGTAACATGAAAATGTTTGTGACTGATGCATTTGATTGTGTATGTCTCAGTTTCCTCGCAGATTGATGCATCCGTAGCCGTCCATAACCCAACAACAACACACCGCCGTGAGTACCCCGCCGTGGTGGAAAATCGAAAAAACGGAAACCCAAAGGTAAAATCATCCTCCAATCTTGTGGTTGCAGTGTACAATTTATTTGTTGGAGAGATCTGGAACAAACACTAACACCTGCATGTGGTTTTATCAGTGTGGAGAGCCCTAATGGTTTCAAATCCGAGACAACAACACAAGAACACCCCCGGAGTCAGCAGCTCAGCTCAACCAAGGATCTGCAAATGTTGAGGTAAAACCCGTAACCCTTTTTATTGATGGACTATGATCTGATACTTGAAAAATAACCCCTACTGTGACTGAAAAATAACACTCAAATCCAGCATACACCCGTGAGAAAACAAGCTTAAGCTGCCGGGCTAATAGTCCCAGAAAGCAAAATCAACAGCAACTGTCGCGGCCTCTGTATGTCATATAGGTACAGATCTCGTTCGTCTGCTTTTGCTAAGCTCAACATTTACAAGTTCAACAACAGTTCATTTGAATGCCATATGTAACCTGTATGTACTCATGTTGTTGGTCTTTATGTAGGGGTATACGGATCCATGATAGAGCCAAGGACACAGAAGTAAACACACATGAGCAACGGAGGAAAACAGCACAGGCCGCATGACCCAGATCGATGCATCTGGGAGGTAAAATTCGAATCCCTGCAAGTGTAGTTGTTGTAGATCTTGTAATAATATCTGTACTCAGTTCTGTGGTGTATGGATCTGTGATTTAATTGTGCTTCCTCCATGCATCGCAAAACTGAGCTGCAGAAATTAACTGCTCTAAAGTCTGTTTATGTGCTGGATCTGCAACAATCACCCCCAAACTTGCATCTGTGTATGGCTCTCTTATGTTGACTATTTTAAATTTCCAACATAGTGTAGATGTGGTTGATGTGAACGTTAGATTTGCTGCTGGGTGCAGGATTCCAGCATAGGACGCTCTTTATTTTCCACGTTCGCAACCTGCAATTAACCAATATGCGTCAAAAAATTAAAATAAAATCAAATAAACTGGGTAAATAAAATCAATATGCAATCTTCCATTTTTTTCAAAATTTTTTTATTTTTTTTATTTTTTTATTTTATTTTTTTATATATAATTTTTTTTATGTATGGTTTTTTTTTTATATTAAAGAGGAAATCAAACGAAAATTAGAATTAGGAAAGAGTTTAGAAAAAATTGGGTTGCCTCCCAATAAGCGCTTTATTTTAAGTCTGTAGCTAGACGTTGCGGAAGTTCGGTGGCTAGATCATTGGTGCCTTCAGAGTCAAAGACTCGTCTACACCAAATTTCTCTATGCATGGTTTTAGTTGATTTTTGGTCACCTTCAATGAGAAATCTGTGCCCTTAGCCTTGATGTCCACATTACCATTCTGAAAAACTTTTGTAACCAGAAAAGGGCCTTTCCATCGAGACTCTTGTTTCCCTGGAAATGACTTGAAATCTAAACTTAATAACCACACTTTTTTACCAGGCTGTATTTTCTTAAAATTTGGGCTGCATGGCAAATTTTCATGTTTTTTCATAGTGTCAATTGGCTGGTCTTCATGTATCACCCTTTGCTGCTGTGGTTTAGGACTTGAACAATCACGAGTTAAATTCGGGGGCTTTATGGACAGATGGTCAGTTGATGATCTGTTCATAAACTTAGCACTTGGTAAACCATCCAGTGCATCAACACGCATGCATTCTTGCTTGTCACCTGAATGTATGCTTGCTTCAAACAACTTGAAAACAACAGTTTGATCTTCAACCCGGAATGTTAATGTTCCGGCTTCAACGTCAATAAGAGTTCGGGCTGTTGCCAGAAATGGGCGACCCAAAATAATGGGAGTGGTCAAATCCTCATCCATGTTCAACACCATAAAATCAGCCGGTAAATATAAATCGTCAACCTTCACAATAACATCTTCAATGACTCCTCTAGGGTAGGTAATGGAACGGTCAGCCAATTGAATAATACTGGAGGTTGGCTTCAGCTCCCCTTCACCTAAACGTTTGAAAACAGAATATGGCATTAAGTTTACACTAGCACCTAAATCAATTAAAGCACTACTAAAATCACAATTTCCAATGGTGCAAGAGATAGTAAAACTCCCTGGATCTTTTTTCTTTGGAGGCAATTTATGTAATAAGACCGCACTGCATTGTTCTGTAAGAATCACTTTCTCAAAATCAACAAGCTTCTTTTTCTTTGTGCAAACATCCTTCAAAAACTTGGCATAAGACGGAATGTTCTTGATGGCATCAATTAACGGTAGATTAATTTGAACTTTAGCCAAAGTTTTCATAAAATCTGTTAACTGTTGATCTTTAGCTTTAGGTCTCAACCTTTCTGGATACGACATAGGGGGTTTGTAAACATGTTCTGCAGTTTTTGTAGAAGCTTCTGCAGTATTTTCGGATCTGTCTTGGGACTGCCGAGAATCTGCAGAAATTTCAGAATCTGCAAAAATTGCAGATTTAGTTTGGTGTAGTTCTGCTGCCTGTGAATTCCCAACAGAATTTTCATGTTTGTTGTTGTAACTTTTGCCAGACCGTAGAGTCCGTATAGCATTGCATTCTTCTCGTCCTCTTGGATTAGGTACTGTTTGACTAGGAAATGTACCCGGAGCTCTTTCTGAAACCTGTAAAGCAATCTGTCCCATTTGTTTTTCTATGTTTTTCACTGCTGCATGTAGATTTTGAATTTCTTGAGTGGTAGTATTTGCCAGTTTTTCAATTGCAACCTCCCAAGCAGCCTTAAGTGCAGCAGGTTGCTGTACCTGCTGTTGAAATTGAGGCCTAGTGTGCTGTTCCTTATCCCACCTTAGATTAGGATGATCTCTCCAACCGGGGTTGTAGAAATTAGAATATGGGTCATATCTGGGCCGCTGGAAATTGTTAAATGAATTAACCTGCTCCGCTGTAAACTCCGGATAAGTATCTTTATGTGGACAGCTCAAGAAATCATGATTTGTCAAGCTGCAAATGCTGCAGGCAGCTTGTAAAGGCTGCTGTACAGCAACCTGAGAACCTGGCATTCTTTGTAATAACATGTCAAATTTTGCATCAAATCTTTCAAGCTTTTTCTCCATTTTTTCAATTTGTGCCGACACGTATGGTGAACCATTTGACATCTCAAAAACAGACCTAGATTGTGGCTGCTCAACTGCCCACTGCTGAGTATCTTCTGCCATTTTTTCAAATAACAATCAACCCTCTTGTGCATTTTTGTTTTTGTGCGTACCTCCGCATGAAGCGTTGACAAGAGTTTTTGTAGTCATATTCAACCCTCTGAAAAATATGTGCATTTGATCAGTAGTGTTGATACCCGAATGTGGACATTTTCTAATCAACTCCTTAAACCGTTCCCATGCCTCATGAAACTCCTCATTTGGTTTTTGGGCAAAAGATAAAATCTGAGTTCTCATGTCAAGAGTTTTAGAAGCCGGATAATACTTGTTTAGAAATTTTACACTGAGTTGGGCCCAAGTTGTAATGCTTTCAGATGGGAGTGTGAGGAGCCATCAACGTGCCTGATCTTTTAGAGTGTATGGAAACAACCGCAGCTTAATAGATTCGGCTGAAAATCCCCTCACCAAAATGTTTTTGCATCCCTTTAAAAATTCTGCAATATGCATGTTAGGATCATCAGATGATAACCCATGAAACGTAGGTAGAATATTCAACATGTGATGTTTTATTTCAAATGCTGTCCCTTCCTCCACTGCCGGATATGTAATGCAACTGGGTATATTTGTTGTATGGGCTGTCAGTGAATCACCCAGGGGCAGACCTGCCTCTGGAATTACAAACGCCATTTTTTTTTTGTTGTGCAGGTCAAAGACTGATTTCAGAAACGTCTCCTGCAGAGGACGAACCCGCTGCAAATTTTGCTCTCTGCGTTTTCTCCTTAAATGCTGCTCAAATTCTGGATCAAGTGGTATCAATTTCTGCACTGTTGAACGGGTGCTGACCATGCACAGATTTCTGAAATCTGTACTGTTGTACTGTTGTAATCTGTAAAAATAAAAAAAAACGAAAATTAAATATTTTTTTTATATGTATAAACAGCAATAACTAATTGAAAATCTGATTCGTAGGGATTATTTTAAATAATCCCCGGTAACGGCGCCATTTTCTTGATAGGATTTTTACTACTTATGTGAACAGGCTTAAATCTCCTATTTTACTTGCAAGAATCACAAGGTTATTGTAGTATAAACGGATTTCGCAAGGTCATCTCCACAGGGATTATTAAATAATTCGAACTAATCAGATTTCATTTAATTATTGTAAAATAGAAATTGAAGTGATTGATTTTATAACCTAATTAAAATAAAAACGAATTTAATGAATTAAAATAAACAATCTGCAATATTAGGACTAGAGAGAAGAAAACAGTTTTGAGAAAATCAAATTAAGAAAGCACTAGGGTTCTACCATCACCCAGCAATCCTATGAATTTTTACCAATTACTTATGATCTACACATGCCACTTTGAAGGTTAGATTTTCCTAATTCATATTCTACTTGGAACCTCCAACATAGAACGTATATCTAACATGCAACCCGTCCGGACGTTCGGATCAAATATGAACATGAAAGACTCATTATGCTTTATGAAAATCCTTTGAAAAACCATGCAATCCTTAAGACGTGATATTCATCTTAAGAGAAATTACAATTATTAATCACAAGAAGCCAGCGTCAATTTCAGGGAACCTTCCGACCAAAATTGCATCAAATTACTTTTCTAAAGATCCTAATGGTGATCAGGCATTAAGACAATTAGATAGTTTTTATCCCGGTGATTAACAATTCAAAATATGCATGCAATCAATCATAAGCAATTAAATAAAAATCACATATTCATGCTAAGGCTCAAGGCTTCGCCCTAGCAAAAGAAATTAGTTCTGCATATTCATAATTGAAATCATAGTAATATCTCTAAGAAAAGGATTGAAAACACCTTCAAGTAGAAAATCTTCAAAACCCTAGCACTTCTCTCTGTCTCCAATATTGCGTAAAATAAAGCGTATCTAAAACTGTAGACGGCCAAGCAATATATTTGCTAAGCCCCCACACAAACCCTAGCAAACTCAAATTAATAAAAAAACCCTAAATAAAAATAGTAAAATTCATCTAAAATCTGAACAGCCACGTTTTGGCCCATAAGCTGCTCCAAAACTGGCCCAATATAGCTGGATTTGATGTTTGGAATATTCTGAACACTTTTCCAGAAGGCCACGAATCCATCCGAGGTCATCTTGGGCTCCAAAAACGTCATTTAAGCCCAAAAACGTCATTTTCCAGCACTGCGCACTGCTTCTTTATTTCATCGCCAGAAAATAACCGCTTGGTGAAAAAAATCCCAAATTTTGATACGATCAAGCTAAGTGACTCACGAACGTCCTCCAACTGGAATTACTCCAAAATTCGTCCATTTGGTCCTGTTTTGCTCTAGAGGAAGTCGAAAGTCATATATTGAAAATACAATTCAAAGTATCAAAATTCTTCCAATATATTAACCAAAATATACTAAGATTAGGGTAAAATATATAATATAAAATCTACTCATCATGGTTTTTTACGGTTTTTTTTTGTCACGGTTCAATTCGGTTTGATGGTTTTTTTGCCCACCCCTAGCTGTTTTATCCAATTTTTTGTTAACTTAAGTCATTTGACACACTTTAGAGTGTAATACCACCATTTTCTTACCTATAAGCCCTTAATATTTTATATAGGTTGCGAATCTAACATCTAATTTACCCTCTAAAGTTAACTCTATATACTATTTCTTTATGAAAAATTACCAATATACCCTCCAATGTATATCACATGCAAGTAACGGGATATAAATTGACATAAAATTGAATATAGTAGCTTTGAATCTAATATTAGGGATATTGGTAGATTTTTATAATTCAATGATTGATTTTTCTGAAAAAATAATTTAGTGACCTAATTTTCACTAAGGTAATAATTCAGGAACTAAATTGGCAGTCCACCCTTTCCTTTACTTTGAATCAAAGATTAAAACTTTCTTGCATTCTTCAAGCTATAAGATTCGATGTAGTTCCAAGCCTTAAAAGTACTCTCTACAAGAAAAAGAGGCAATAGCAACAGAGTAAGTGTGGCGCTGTTACTAGGTAGCTATTGCTAAAAGTGTGACTGTGAACACGGAAAATTCCTGAAACGAAAGAGACAAGAACAACGTGCACAAACAAATATTTGTATTTGATGATTTTGGGTTACAATCTCTCTTAAATTTGATCCTCTGATTCAATCTCCGTAAGGTGTGTATTTGTGGATGTGCGATTGATCCAAAGGGCCGTTGGGCTTGATCTAAGGATGAACGTTCTTCAAGGGCCGTGGACTTGATCTTGAAGGTGGATTTGAGCGGATCTTCAAAGGGGCTTTTGGGCTTGATCTTTGAAGAACAGTGATGAACGGATCTCCAAGGGCTTTTGGGCTTGATCTAGAAGAACGGTTGGACGTGTGGATTTGTTGATGTTATTGATCCAAGGGGCCGTCGGGGCTTGATCTTAAAAGAACGATGAACGAAGAACACTTTCTTCAAGGGCCCTCGGGGCTTGATCTTGAAGGTGGATGATTGTTGATCCAAGGGGCCGTCGAGGCTTGATCTTGGAAGAATGATGAACGAAGAACGAAGAACGAATAACACTTTCTTCAAGGGCCGTCGGGGCTTGATCTTGAAGGAGGATTTGATGAAGAACGAAAAGGGTTTTCTTGATCCTTCGGGATTTGCTTGAGAGCTTCGGAGTTTCAAGGTGTAATATGAATTCCTTTACCCAAATGAATGAATTAGCCTTCTCTTTATAGAAATTTCCAAGGCCTAATTTTGAATATAATATTCCAGATGAAATAAGTCGTTTCTGCCAGGTGTTGACACGTGTCCTGTTTGATGACTTTTCCAACTTATTTCGATTTTTTGTTTAGACACACGCTACGTGTAAAATTTATGTAATACATGAACGTTGAAACTTTGATTTATCGGTCAACATTTATTTACCGAAATTTCGATGTCTACAAATGCCCTCACTTCAAGGCGCGTCGTATACATGTGCTTGTCACCTGTAGGAGATGCGTTTTGAAGTCCCTTAATGTAGATGTCGATCCAAGGGCCGTCGAGGCTTGATCTTGAATTGGGCTGGAGATTTCTTCAAGGGCCGTTGAGGCTTGATCTTGAATTGGGTTGGAGATTTCTTCAAGGGCCATCGAGGCTTGATCTTGAAGGTTGAAATTGGACCACAAGGAGCTTCATGTGGTAGATGATCTTTGGCTTTGGTAGTGGATGAATCGGCACGTATTTTGTTGCGCTTGTTGACTTTCCACAGCTTTGATCTTGAACTGGGTTGGAGGATTTTCTGGATTCCTCCAATTGTTGATTTTCCACAGCTTATTCTTGAACTGGATTTGATTCAAATATGGTGGACGCTTGATCTTGAATCGGACTTGTGATTTCCTCAAGGGCCATCGATGCTTGATCTTGAATTTGGCCGGAAACTTCTTCAAAGGCCGTTGAGGCTTGATTCTTGAAGGTTGACTCGAACACATGGCAAGCAGGCACGAGGTGAAGGTGACGGCTTGTTGCTTTGTTCAATCTTTCTAATTCACACCTGAGTAGTTTGGTCAACGGTATGATCTTCAAGATTGATGGGTTCTTCTTCCAGTTGGTGACTTGATCTTTAAGGATTTGATCCAAGGGTGGTGAAACGGCACATGCAGCCCACAACGCCTAGCAAGTCGACCCAAGAATTTGAGGGTCAAAACGAGTCCTCCACCCAGAGTGATTGCAAACCTGATGATATGAGATACTTTTGATTTTGAAGAAGTAGCGGATGAATCGGCACGTGCTTTGTTGTGCTTGTCTCCACATGCTTCAATGTATCATTTTCCCTTGTCTTATCTATTCTTCTGGCAGAATGTAGCATCTTCTCGAGTTCTTCAACTCAGACTCCTTCTGCTGAGCTGACTGTGCAGGCTGCATTCTTCTCTGCTTGTTTCTTCAGGCAGATGTGGCAGCTTCTTGAGTTCCTCAGCTCGGACTCCTTCTGCTGAGCTGACTGTGAAGACTGCATTCTTCTCTGCTTGTTTCTTCTGCACGTTGTCTCCACATGCTGCAATGTATCATTTTCACTTGCCTTATCTGTTCTCCAGGAAAATGTGGCATCCGAGTTTAAGTGGAGGTTCCGGCATATTGTTTTCTTTATCCTTGTCTTTGTAGGTAAGAACAAGGACAAAGGAAAGGACAGGGAGAACGCATGATATGAGATACTCTTGCTTTCTACCCTGGTGATATGAGATACTTTTGCTTTGGTGTCATTTGTTTGCAGAGGTACCCCAAGGAATAAGAAACACTGAGTGACTCAAGAGGCTTTGTTGGGAAGGCATTCTCGGAGATGAAGAAAGGTTATGTATGTCTGCCTTGCTATGGAGGGTGAAGGTGGACAGTTATAGGAAATTCTTTAGTACCTGTAGAAGTACTATTCTTTTACTCGTGTCGACAACCAATGCGTGATTGATCAGTATGGCTTCACGTGCTTTCTTCTTTATCAGAAATCTTCGACAAATTGTCCGTAATTTTCGTCAAGCTGAGTGTGCATGTGACAGGTGTTGACGAGGCTGAAAAAGACTGGCGCCTCTTCGATATCTGGGATCGGCGCTACGACAAATTGCCCGTGATTTCCGCAAAGCTGAGTTTGCGCGTGACTGGTGCTGACGAGGCTGAAAAAGACTGGCGCCTCTTCGATATCTGGGATCGGCGCTTCGACAACTTGCCCGTGATTTCCGCAAAGCTGAATTTACGCGTGACGGGTGCTGACGCGTCTGGAAAAGCAAAATGCTTCTCCGATTTCTGAGCTTGCCTCTTCGATTTTTGAATTGGCCTTTTCGAATTCTGAGCTCGCCTCTTCCATCTCTGAAATCCCGTCGAGTGTTGATTTTTTATAGAGGCACGCAGTTCGTTTCAAAGCTCACTTGAATTTTCGCTTGTAGAAACTCCCTTTGTGCACTTCTAAGATCTTGATTTTGTCCAACTTCTTATTTCTTCAACACCTTTGAAAATGTTTGGACCCTCCGACCGTCGTTTTGATTTGAATCTTGGTGAAGAGGCAGTCCCGCTTTCTCTAGACAACATATGGCGCCCATCTTTCATATCCCCTACTGGTCCTCTTACCGTTGGGGATTCGATGATGAAGAATGATATGACCGCTGCGGTGGTGGCCAGGAACCTTGTCACTCCCAAAGATAACAGACTACTTTCCAAACGGTCTGATGAGTTGGCTGTTAAGGATTCTCTAGCTCTTAGTGTGCAATGTGCAGGTTCTGTGTCTAATATGGCCCAACGCCTATTTGCTCGAACCCTTCAAGTTGAATCATTTGCGGCTGAGGTGATGAGTCTCAAACAGGAGATTAGAGGGCTTAAGCATGAGAATAAACAGTTGCACAAGCTCGCACATAACTATGCTACAACCATGAAGAGGAAGATTAGCCAGATGCAGGAATCTGACGATCAGATTTTACTTGATCATCAGAGGTTGGTGGGTTTGTTCCAACAGCATTTGCCTTCGTCTTCTGGGGCTGTACCGCGTAATGAAGCTCCAAATGATCAACCTTTGGTGCATTTTCCTTCTGGGGTTCCGCCGAGTGATGATGCTCTGAATAATCACCCTCTGGTGCCTCTCCGATTTGGGGTTCCGCCGAGTACTGAGGCGCCACCTAATCAATGAAAGCTTTTGTTTGTTTGCACTTTTTTTTTTTTTTTATGTAAATGTTCCGTCTATAATTTTTCCAGAGAAATCGATGAAATGGACTTTATTTCTCTCAATGCATTTGTTTTTTTTTTTTCATGTGGTGCAATCCGCAACATCTTTTTTTTTTTTTAATTTATATTTATTTATTTTTTTATTTTTTATTTTTTTTCTTTTCAGATGGTGCAATCCGCAACATCTTTTTTTTTTTTTTATATTTATATTTTTATTTATATTTATATTTATATTTTTTTATTATTATATATTTTTTTTTCTTTTCAGATGGTGCAATCCGCACCATCCCCCTTTTTTTTATATTATTTTTTTTATTATTTTTTTTTCTTTTATGGTGCAATCCGCACCATCCCCCCCTTTTTTTTTATTATTATTATTTTTTTCTTTTCAATGGTGCAATCCGCACCATCCCCTTTTTATTTATTTATTATTTATTTATTTTATTTTATTTTATATATATATATATTTTATATTATTTTATTATATTTTTTTTTTCAGATGGTGCAATCCGCATCATCCCCTTTTTTTTTCTTTTTTTTTTAATTTATTTATATTTATATATATATATTTTTTTTTTATTATTTTTTTTTTCTTTTCAGATGGTGCAATCCGCACCATCCCCCTTTTTTTCTTTATATTATTATTTTTATTATTATAATTTTTTTCTTTTCAATGGTGCAATCCGCACCATCCCCTTTTTAGTTATTTATTATTTTTTTTATTTTATTTTATTTTATATATATATATATATTATATTTTTTTATTATATTTTTTTTTCCTTTTAGATGGTGCAATCCGCACCATCTTTTTTTTTTTTTTTTTTTTTTTAATCATCACCCTCTCTTCTTTTTTTCCTATAAATACCCCCATAGGTTGCTTGGCAATGGGCAGAAGATTGAGCAGAGGGAGGATGCAGACGGGTGAAATCGTGGTGCAGTAACAGCAAGCTTTTAGGTTTTTTTTTTTTTTTTTTTTGGACCTCATATATATATATACATATATATATATATATATAATCTGTTTATGATGCTAGAATATATATATATATATAATATGTTTATGATGCTAGAATATATATACATTCCTTCAATCGTCCCATCACCATCATTGTGTACACATTATATATATTTGTATATGGAACTTGGTTGCCGTGTCTTATATATATATATATATATATATATATATGCGCACACACACCCATATACGCACACACATATAATACCATATAATGTGTCTATTTTTATACACAGTGTGTTTGTGCCCTCACTGATGGATTTTTTTGCTACTGTAACGTGTTTTGAAGAACTCCGCCGTGTAAGTTTATCTTACATTGCCGGTCCCAAGCCCGGATAAAGGAGGAGGGGGAGGGCGTCAGGTAGTCGACAGCCGGCACTCCATGATCACGTCGAATCTTTATGAAAATGAATCCAGAACGAAATCGCGCTAAAGCTAGGGCGTCACCCGTAAGTGGCGCGCTGTGTGGCCCGAGCACAGTGATAAGTGAGCAAGGGTCGCTGTATTTCCATTGGCACCCGGATGCAGTGTTAAATAAGCAAGGGGGCTATAGAAACTTCTTTTCGAACGACTCCACTCAAAGTTGTTTGGGAGCATATGCTCCTATCAACTTTACACGGGACACACAAAAGAAGTACTTTGATCCTATTAGACGGGGAAGGGTGAAGAAGCTAGGACAGAAGGGTAGAGTTCAAGATAGCAAAATGCGTTTAGGAACGTGGAATATAGGAACCTTGACGGGAAAATCTATGGAAGTAGTAGAAGTTATGGTGAGGAGAATGATAAATATTATGTGCCTACAAGAAACTAAGTGGGTTGGTCGTAAGGCAAAGGATCTAGAAAACTCAGGGTTTAAACTATGGTATTCGGGCACAAATAGAACGAGAAACGGTGTTGGCATCATCGTGGACAAGACCTTGACACAAGATGTTGTAGATGTCAAGAGGGTAGGAGATAGAATCATGGCAATCAAGATTGTAATAGGACAAGAACTTATCAATGTGATTAGTGCGTACGCACCTCAAGTAGGGTTGGATACGAGTTCGAAGGAGAAATTTTGGGAAGACCTTGGAGACTTGGTGCAAGGAATTGCTCAGACGGAGGAGTTATTTATAGGAGGAGATTTAAATGGACACGTGGGCAGGGAGACAGGCAACTATGGAGGTTTTCTTGGTGGCCATGGTTTTGGGGAGAGAAATGAGGATGGGGAAGCTATCTTGGATTTTGCAATGGCATATGATCTCTTCTTAGCCAATACCTTCTTTAAGAAGAGAGAAGAACATGTGATCACCTACAAGAGTGGGTCGTCAAAAACACAAATAGATTTTCTTCTAATGAGGAAAGGGGATTGTATAACTTGTAAGGATTGCAAAGTTATACCAGGAGAGAGCGTGGCTAATCAACATCGCTTGTTGGTGATGGATGTACATATCAAAAGAGTGAGAACCCACAAATCTCTGATGATCAAGTAAAACCTGACCATCAGATTGCTTCATCTGGTCAAGCTTCCTCTTCATGTTTGTAGCATAGTCATGTGCGAGCCGGTGCAACTGTTTATTCTCATGCTTGAGCCCTCTAATCTCCTGTTTGAGACTCATCACTTCAGCCGCCAATGATTCAACTTGGCGGGTTCGAGCAAATAGGCGTTGGGCCATATTAGACACAGAACCTGCACACTGAACACTGAGAGCCAGAGAATCCTTAACAGCCAACTCATCAGACCGTTTGGAAAGTAGTCTGTTATCTTTGGGAGTGAGAAGGTTCCTGGCCACTACCGCATCGGTCATATCATTCTTCATCACGGAATCCCCAAGGGTAAGAGGACCAGTAGGGGAGACGAAGGATGGGCGCCATATGTTGTCTGGAGAAGGCGAGGCTGCCTCTTCAACAAGGTTCAAGTCAAAACGACGGTCGGAGGGGCCAGACATTTTCAAAGGTGTTGAAGAGAGAAGAGGTCTGACAAATCAAGATCTTAGAAGTACAAGAATGGAGCTTCTACTGGTGGATATTCAAGTGTGCTTTGGAACTTAATGTCAGCCCCTATAAAAATCTGCACTCGACGAAGCTTCAGAAATCGAAGAGGCGCCTGCTCAGAAATCGAAAAGGCGTTTGCTTTCTCAAAAGCTGGGCTGCTCAAAGACCACGAGGGTCGATCTCAGAAATCGAAGAGGCGTTTGCTTTCCCAAAAGTTGGGCTGCTCAAAGACCACGAAGGCCGATCTCAGAAATCGAAGAGGCTTGCTTTCTCAAAAGCTGGGCTGCTCAGAGACCACGAGGGCCAATCTCAGAAATCGAAGAGGCATCTACTTTTCCAACCTTGTCAGCACCTGTCACACGCACACTCAGCTTTGCGGAAATTATGGGCATTCTGTCGAAGATTTCTGGCGAAGTAGAAAGCACATGAATCGTACTGTTCAATCACCCACTTCCCACACGCAACAGTAGCTCATGGGTACCACAGATAACTTTGCCAAAGTTCTTTGACAAAGTTGAGACACGTGAAGCTTGCAGCTCCCACTACATCGCTCTGACCAAGAAGGGTAAAAAAATAGCAAAGAAACAACACTAACAAAGTTTAGACACATAAATTTTGAAGGTCTAGCTACCATATTATTACCCACAAGGGTAAAGGAACAGTACCACTGCTGGATAATTGGAAAGTCCCGGTGTGTCAACCTCTGTGCTTCGTGGCAAGGTAGACTAGCAAACATGCCCAACCTTTACTCACATTCGAGAAAACACTCCCAACAAGATTGCTTGCTCCAAAATCGAAGAGGCACCGCCCTCCGAATCTCGAGAGCCAGACTCCCAACATGATTACTTTCTAAAAAATCGAAGAGAGGGTAAAGGAACAGTACCACTGTTGGATAATTGGAAAGTCCCTATGTGTCAATCTCTGTGCTTCGTGGCAAGGTAGACTAGCAAACATGCCCAACCTTTACTCATATTCGAGAAAACACTCCCAACAAGATTGCTTGCTCCAAAATCGAAGAGGCACCGCCCTCCGAATCTCGAGAGCCAGACTCTCAACATGATTACTTTCTCAAAAATGGAAGAGACACCGCTCTCCGAATCTCGAGAGCCAGACCCCCAGCAAGATTGCTTTCTCAAAAATCGAAGAGGCATCGTTCTCCGAATCTCGAGAGCCAGATCCCCGACAGGATTGCTTGTTCAAAAACCGAAAAGGCATCACTTTCCCAACTTCAAGAGCTGGATCTCCTTGGATGAAGCTTGTCTGTAATCTTCACACGCAACATCAGCTTTCCAGATACCACAGACCACTTTTTCAAAGTGCTCTGACAGAGTTAAAACATGTGAAGCTGGCAGCTCCCACTACCATGCTATGACCAAGCAGGGTAAAGGAATAACATTATTATTTGATGTTAGGGAGACTCCTATATATGTCGACCTCCATCCCCAACGGACAGGCAGACCTGCAAAAATGCTCAACCCTTCCTCTTATCTGAGAGGGCACTCCCAACGAAGCCTTTCGAAATATTCAGCTTTTTTTCCCCCCGATAACACCTCTGTAAACAAGCTATACTAGAGCAAGAATATCTCATATCATCAGGGTTAAAAGCAAGAGTATCCCATATCATGCTTTTTCCCTGTCTTTTCCTTTGGCCTTGTTCTTACCTGCAAGACAAGGAGAATGAGAGCAATCAGTCAGCACTTGGAATCAAGCTTCCAGCCAGGAACTGACTGCCTGGAACCCCTTACCTGATTACTTACCTGGCATTGCTCTCGAGTACTCATCTTCAACATCTTATGCTTCCAAGGAAGATACCGCATCTGCCTGAGGAACAGATAGGGCAAGTGAGAAGGATACAAGGAAGCATGTGGAGACAAGCGTAACAGCACACGTGCCGATACATCCACTACTCTGTCAAAAGCAAAAGTATCCCATATCAGCAGGGTCGAACGTACTCTAGATTTGATGGACTTGTTTTGACCCTCAAATTCTTCAGTCGGCCTTATACTCTGGAGGAAACCAGAAAACCCTCCAGCCCAGTTCAAGAATAAGCCTGTGGAAAGTTACTTCTTTAAAAGCAAAAGTATCCCATATCATCTCTTCTCATTTTTCTTCTCTTTATCCTTCATGCTGCCTGCAAGATAGGGAGAATGTGAACAATCAGCCGGAGCTCTGATTGTTTACCTTGTCTGTCACCTCTTTCAGCAGATCCCCTAGCTCGGCGACTTGGGGGACTCCTACTACATGGTTTGTATCGCGCTTGACCAAGCTTGAAACTACAAGTAAGCTTCAAGTGAAATTGATACATTACCTTGTGCATCTCCACCAGTTACAGATACCACCCCTGGATGGAGGAAGAGTACTTCCAGAGAAGATGCCACATCTACCTATGAGACAGATAAGGCAAGTCAAGACGATACCACACTCCGGTACTTAGAAGTTTCGTGGTTACGAGATCATTCTCCCACAATATTTCCTAATGTCATTTGTACTAAATCATTCACTTGTACTCACTAAATGAGAGTTTGAACCTATGTACTTGTGTAAACCCTTCACAATTAATGAGAACTCATCTATTCCGTGGACGTAGCCAATCTGGGTGAACCATGTACATCTTGTGTTTGCTTTCCTATCTCTATCCATTTATATACTTATCCACACTAATGACCGGTGCAATCTAGCGAAGATCACAAAAAGTGACCGTTTTCGCTACCTAGGATCTATCTTGCAAGAGAACGGAGACTTAGATGGAGATCTCAACCATAGAATACAAGCTGGATGGATGAAATGTAAAAGTGCATCCGGCGTGTTTGTGTGACCGTCGTAGGCCACTGAAGCTCAAGGGAAAATTTTATAGGACGGCAATAAGGCCGCGATGTTGTATGGCACAGAATGTTGGGCGGTGAAGCATCAACACGTACACAAAATGGGTGTAGCGGAGATGAGGATGCTTCGTGGGAGGTATGGGCACACGAGAAAGGATATGATTGAGAATGAGGATATCCGAGGTAAAGTAGGAGTAGCCAAAATTGAAGGAAATATGAGAGAAAATCGGTTCCGGTGGTTTGGACATGTGCAAAGAAGGCCAACTGACGCTCCGGTTCGAAAATGTGACTACGGGACAGAGGTTCAGGGCCGAAGGGGTAGAGGAAAACCTAGGAAAACTTTGGAATAGACCCTAGGAAAAGACTTGAGTACTTGGATCTAACGGAGGACATGACACAAAACCGAGCGCAATGGCGTTCTATGATTCATATAGCCGACCCCACTTAGTGGGAAAAGGCTTTGTTGTTGTTGTTGTTGTTGTTGTTGTTGTAACGTGTTTTGAAGGACCGTCTTGTAGCTGCCCACTTTTGCCGTGCCTATTCAAGCTTTGTGGCTGACTTTTCCGTTGCAGTCATGGTGTTTCTTAAGTGCTTTAAAAACAACACCATCACCATTCTTGCGAAGGAAGGCGATCCACAAGATAGTGGAACGACATTGAAGCTTTATGTGCCACTGACTGGCCCTAAGGCACTTGTTCTTCCCATAAAAGACAACTCCATGCATATTAAGTCGTGGTCTTCTGAGGTATCTTGGGAGCTGGTAGACTCTGTTCGACCAACTACAAAGAGGAAGGTGTGCAGATCGAGGATTCTTATCTTGAACTCTTCGCACCATGATCGTGCCAACCCTTTGGTTAAGTCTAAGCTTTTTGGTGATTGTATCCGTAGCGGAGCTATAGCTTGGAATAGCACCCTGTCGACTACAGGAGGAGCCGCCTTCGTTGAGTTTTATTGGGAATGGCTTGAAGATGTCTTGAGCCGCTCCAAAGATGTATTTACCAACACAGGCCTTTATCATGCTGTATACGCATCTTTGTTTAGTTATGATCGCCATCCTTCCGTCATTCGTGCATTCTTTGAGCATTGGTGTTCAGCGACCAACACGCTTCACACGGCTCAAGGGGAGATGTCGATTTCACTTAGGGATCTCCACAAGCTAAGGGGTCTGCCCATCCAGGGAAAATTTTATGACGAGGTTGTTCCTAGTGTGGAGGAGTTTTCTTGTCGCAACAGTCGAGGATTGCCTGCGAGCTGCCACTATTTGTTCTGGGCGTACCATAAGCTTTTCCAAGAGGCCCCCGGTAAGTCAGGCGTGAAGATTTCTTCGTGGATCCGGTTTTGGTATTGGGATGTCGTGAAGTACAAGAGGCATTCAAAAAAAAATGGTCGTAACAAAACAACCAGGCCTAAGGGAGATTCTGATCCGTCAGGTGTCATTGGTCTAGCTGGGCGCCGTACCCTTAATGAGTTAAGGACATTTGAGGATCTCGGGGTGGCGTTAGAGCACTTGGAAGAATCTTACTTAGCTGCATTCTTAGCTTGTTGGCTTTGTAAGTTTGTCTTCCCTAAAGACGATGTCAACTTGATTCGTCCTGGAGTCTTCAAAGTTGCTAGCAAGATGGCTGCAGGCGAATCTTTTAGCCTTGCTATACTGGTCTTAGCCAATATTTACGACGGCTTAAGAGTTGTTTCGGACTTGGCAAGCACTGAAGATCGTGATGCGGTACTTCCTTACCATTATGTGTATGGTTGGTTGGGTGAGTACTTTGGTACTCATTTTTCTTCGTCAACTTTAGACAAGTCTGGGCCTTCCGTAGTCAAGCTAGGACCTTTGATGACGAAGTATTCTGGCGTGTTTTCTGCAAAGAGTCTCGACGATCAGCATGCGCAAGCATTATTTAGAAGTTGTGAAGGATTGAAGATGTATCGCCTGGCGAGGTTTGGCCCGGTGCGGCGAGACATCATAGATGATTCACATATCCACTTTTCAGACTTGTCTTACCTTATAAGTCTCCGCTCAGGGTATGTTTCTTTGCGGCAAGAAGACCGATGTATTATTCAGCCGTACAGTTCTCATCGCTTTAGTAGGCAATTTGGTTTTGTCCAAAATGTGCCAGGCACGTTGAGGGAGAAAGCTCGATCAGAATCCTTGCAAGCTGTGTATATGCATTGGGAGTCGTGTACCCGTGCATGTACAAATGCTTCTATCACCCTGCCGACCAAGGACGAGTTCAAGAGTAATCCAGTAACCCGTGTTTACGTACGTTGGTGGTCAAAGGTATATTATGAGAATTTAGGGACGGCAAGTGGTACCAATTCTTCCCATTCACATCATGATGCGTTAAAAGAGGGTTGTTCTGTGGTTCCTACACAGTTGGTACCTTTTGATTGTGCGAGTGTCACTTATTTACGAGATAAACCTGTAGCTTTAGCTCCTCAACGCCCATGCTTGTCTCCTCGACATTCGGATGCTTCTGAAGAGGCAGGAGATGAAGGTGACTCGCACGAAGATGGATTTATTTTGCAGCAGCGTCAACAAGTTTCAAACAAGCGACCACTTGAGAATGCTCAGGCTGACAGTGATGTCAATTTTCGTCATAAGAAGAAAGAAGTGTTTAGACCTCCTCAATTCGATGACCGTGCGCCATTTGAGAGAGATGTATGTACTTTATTTTCTCTCATGATTTCTTCTGCTTTTATGATTTTGGCTTTTGTTTCTAACATCTTTCTTTGTTGTCTTTAGGTTGGGCCTTCCCGTCATTTTGATTTGGCAACTGCAGATGTTCATTCCTATACGGAGATGCTATTTATAGGCAGCCTACCTACAGACAGAGAGATCGGGGATCCGCCTGGTGTAGAGCTTGTTCCAAATCCGCCGATCTTCCCGAGTTTGCCATGTGTAGGTGGAGGTATGCAAGAACCTGTCATGCGTCCAACACCTTTGCCAGCTAGCTCTGAGATCTCTTTGAGAGGGCCAAACCTTAGCGGTACTGAGCGACTCATCCATCGCATCAGTCTTGGTGCGACAATGGAGATCAAGGGCCATATTGAAGCGAGGATTTCTAAGTGTCCACTGGAAGACCTTACATTGCTCAATGAGGACTTGTTGAAGTTTGTTTCTGTGATTGACAACCTTAACGTTGATTCCTCATCCTTGAAGATCAAGATTGCCGAACTTATGGCTGCCTCGACTGAGTATTCTTCCTTGAAGATCCAGATGTTAGAGCTCATCAGCTAGCAACGATAAACTCGTCACTGGCTCGAGTCCGGTCTTTTCAGCAAGCTGTTTCAGGAAATTATCAAGTCACGGAGACTTCTTTAACTTCTGTCCAGGGGCGTCTAGATGCATTGGTGTGAGAGCGGGAGCAGTTGGTAATCGAAGCATCGCAACTTGAAAGTGTTCTTGCGGAGCAGGGAACTGCACTTTCTCAGTACCAAGAGGACATTTCGCGCCTAGAACGAGAGAAAGGCATGGCTATGGAGTTGCCCATCTTGTCACCCATCGAGGTAGAGACTTTGAAGACTTTGGAAGGCTCGCTTGAAGAGCGCCTTCATAGTTTTCAAGTAGTACCTTATGTTTTTTTTTTTTTTTTTTAATAATAAGGCTTTGGAGCCGACTCCTTCTTCTAGAGAAATAAAGCACTTATGTTCTTGAATTTGCTCTTCAATCTTCAAAGTGTTATATATATATATATATATTTTTTTTTAGATGGTATGACTGTACTTGAAGTTTTGATACTTCAAGTTGCCTACGTACCCTTTGTTGAGGAGGGATCAAGTCATAACGTAGTTCAAATGAGTGATGAATTTAATAGTGATTTTGATGATGATTTTACCGTACACAGTTTATGCTCTTGCGGGCCAGGAGCTTTAGTTCATGCAGTTTAGGCTCGTGCGAACAAAGAGCATGAGTTGTCGCCTTTCAAGGGTAGTAGCGCTTCAAGAATCTGCCATTGATAGGGCCAATCTTCAAGCCATCTTCCGCCATGATTAAGTAGGCGCCATTGGTGTAGACTTCTTGTATTACGTATGGTCCATCCCATTTTGACGTGAACTTGCTCTTTGTCTTGTAAGTTGTGATGATAGGCCTACGCAATGAAAGGGCGAGATCTCCCATTTGAAAAGAACGAGGGAAAACTCTCTTGTTGAAGGCCTTTGAGAGTCGTGCTTGATAACATTCCAAGTGTTGCTGGGCTTCGAGTCTTTTCTCATCCAGGGCTTCCAGTTCTTGAAGGCGCAACTTTGCATTCTCTTCGTCAGTCAAGCCTTCTTGTAGAGCCATCTTTAGCGAGGGGATTTGACTTTCGAGCGATAGAACAGCTTCCACGCCATATACAAAAGAATAAGGTGTAGCTTGGGTAGGCGTTCTATATGTCGTCCTGTATGTCCAAAGTGCTTTGCCTATTCTTTCATGCCAGTCTTTCTTTGTTCTGTCGATTACCTTCTTCAGGAGGTTGCACAATGTCTTGTTAAATGCTTCTGCAAGACCGTTGGCCGGAGCATGATACATGGAGGATTTATGTTGCTTGAACTTGTATTTCTCGCAGAGCTCGTCCACGAGTCGGTCGAAGAACTGTTTTCCGTTGTCAGTGACAATGTAGCGAGGCACGCCATATCGGTGGATGATATGTTCCTTGATGAAACGGACGACAGTTTCCTTTTTGACTTCCTTCAGGGGTATGGCTTCAGCCCACTTGGAGAAGTAATTTGTTGCAGCCAGGATGTAAGCTTCTCCTGCAGATGACTTTGGTGCAATTGGTCCTACTACGTCTAATCCCCATGCATCGAATGGCCATGAAGTAGTTGTATGGTGTAATGGTTCAGGCGGTTGATGTATGAAGTTGGCGTGAAATTGGCAGGCTTGGCACCTTTTAGCGTGTTCTAGGCAGTCCTTTACCATGTTTGGCCAGTAGTAACCCATTCTTTTGAGCTGGAAATGAAGCTTTGGTCCGGACTGATGCACTCCACATATTCCTGAATGTGCTTCTTCCATGGCTTGATTGGCTTCTTCCTCGCCTAAGCATCTCAGAAGTACTCCTTCAAAAGATCGCCGGTAGAGTGTCCCTTTGTAATAGAGGAAGCGATGCGCTCGTCGACATACTTCAGAACGGTGTTTTGGATCATCTGGGAGTATCCCATGCTCCAAGTAGTTGATCAGCGACTGTCTCCATTCTTCAATGTTGACCGGAAGTATGGAAATAACATTTGTATCACTTAGTACCATTTCAGTGACAGGCGGGATTACCCATCTTTGGCAGACTGGCACGTTTGTGGCTTCGTCTTCTCCTAACGTTATGCTCGAGGCTAGGTTAGCGAGAGCGTCTGCCATTTGATTCTCTTTTCTTGGCACGTGTTCTAGTGTTATGGCCTCAAATCTTTGTAGCAATTACGTTGCCAGCCGGAAGTATGGGACGAGATCATCTTTCCTAACCTCATATTCAGTCAAGAGTTGATTGATTATGAGCTTGGAGTCGCCATATATCTCAAGGGCTATGATTTCCATGTTGATTGCCATTTGGAGCCCGATGATCAGTGCTTGGTACTCAGCGACGTTGTTTGAGCATAATTCGCTTAGTTGGAATGAATAAGGTAGTATTTGCCTTTGTGGCGACATGAATACTACTCCTGCTCCCGCTCCGTCTGTTTATGCAGATCCGTCGAAGAACATCGTCCATGTCGGAAATATGTCGATGTAGAACACCTCTTCGTCAGGCAAGTCGTCTGAGATTTTCCAATCGGCTGAGATTGGATGGTCGGCAAGGAAGTATGCTAGCGCTTGTCCCTTGATGGCTTTAGCTAGGACGTAGATGATCTCGTATTAATTGAGAAGCAATGCCCATTTAGCTAGTCGTCCTGTCAAAACTGGCTTGGACATGACATATTTGACCGGGTCAGCTTTAGCAACCAAGTGGATGGTGTAAGCATGCATGTAATGTCTGAGCTTTTGGATGGCAAACATCAAGGCAAGGCATATTTTTTCTATTGGGGAGTAGTTCAACTCAGCGCCGGTGAGCGTTCGACTGAGGTAGTAGAGCGCTTCTTCTTTCTGGGATTCGTTTTTCTGTGGCAAGAGTGCTCCAACTGAACTTTCCTGAGCAGCGATGTACAATATGAGCGGTTTCCCTAGTACAGGTGCCCCCAGGACAGGTGGACTTGATAAATACTTCTTTATGCTTTTAAAAGCATTGTTGCATGCTTTGTCCCATACGAATGGAACATCTTTCTTCATGAGTCGACTGAACGGTTGACAACGCCCTGCAAGGTTGGAGATGAAGCGTCTGATGAAGGCTAGCCGTCCTCGTAGACTTTTCAACTCGTGCAGGTTTCTTGGCTCGGGCATGCTTTGAATGGCCTTGATCTTTGATTGGTCCACTTCAATAGCACGATGCTTGACAATGAAGCCGAGGAACTTTCCAGATGTGACGCCAAATGCACATTTTAACGGGTTCATCTTGAGGTTGTATTTTCGCAACCTTTCGAACACTACTCGCAAATCCTTCAAGTGATCTGGTCTTTTCTTTGTCTTGACCACCACATCGTCTACATAGCATTCTACATTCTTGTGTAGCATGTCATTGAAGATCTTTTGCATTGCGCGTTGATATGTAGCTCCAGCATTCTTCAGGCCAAAGGGCATCACCTTGTAGCAGTAGATACCTTTTGGAGTGCGGAAGGCTGTTAGTTCCTCATCTTCAAGAGCCATACGAATTTGATTGTATCCAGAAGAGCCGTCCATGAATGATAGTGCCTCATGGCCAGTGGTCGCGTCCACCATGATTTCATTGATTGGCAATGGGAAGTCATCCTTTGGGCAAGCATCATTGAGGTCTCAGAAGTCTACGCAAACACGTATTTGTCCAGATTTCTTAAGAACTATGACGATGTTAGAGATCCACTTAGGGTATTGCACCTCTCAAATAAAGCCTGCTTCGATCAACTTGTCAATCTCAGCCTCGATTTGTGGGATGAGCTCGGATCGATAGCGTCTTTGAGTTTGCTTTATTAGTCGCGTTCCAGGCTTGACTGCAAGATGATGCACAGCAATGATAGGGTCGAGGCCGGGCATTTCCTTGTAGGTCCAAGCAAAGACGTCCTTGTACTCTAATAGCAGCTGGTAATACTTCTCTATCTCATCTGCACTTAGTAATGCACTTACGAAGATAGGCTTTGGTTCCTCACTTATGCCTAAGTTGAGTTCTTTGAGATCGTCAACTGTGGCTTGCCCCCCATCTTCGAGTTGTGACGGTGCTGCAATGACATCTTCCTCGAGGATTTCATCTTCTTCACCTTCTTGGATTGTGATGTGGAAGACGTCTTGGGCTTCTTCTTCGGTGTTGACCTCTCGAGCTTGTTGGCATGAAGATTGTCCAGTGTGGATGATGGTGCGCCTTTTCACTTTCAGTGATCCAACTGTGTTAACCTCTAAAATTGCTTGGCGCTTCATTCTTGAAGGAATAGAACTTCGAACGTCATCATTTTCTGCCAGACGATCGATCTTTTCTACTTCTGGTGTTATCTTTTTCCTTTTGGAAGGTTTTTTGGCTTCTCCAAGTCTTTCCATAACTGACTGTCATGGAGGAAAGCTAGTCGTATCGCTTTGCTTCTTAGGTTTCGATAACCTTTTGAAAACAGAGCTTCGAGATACTGACGTGTTAAGCCTTTTGAAGACGAAAGTTCTGTTTTGACCGCCAATGAGTTTAGGTGCCGAAACTCTGGTCTTTGAACGATTCATTCTATCGAATACTGATGTTTGAGGGGCAGTTCGAGGCTCCTCTTTATCTTGTATGATGCTCACGCTGATGTGTTGAGCGCTAGCATTTTTTGCCTTGCTGGAGATCTTCACCGGTGCATTTGGTGTGAAGCCAAGTCCAGCTTTGTTGTTGTTGACCCCGTAACCATGCTCCTCCAACTTCTTCTGAGTTTTAGTAAGATCACGTTCGTTGTCTTTGATGGTGTTCAAATCCTTCTTTCCCAAATTTACAGAGGAGGTGAAGTTGTACCCAGCTTTCGACATGAGTTTGTAGGCGTTTGGATCAAAACCTTCTTCGGTCTTCTTGGTTGGGAGAAAGCTTGGTTCTACCCCCTTTGGCAGGCCTTTTATGAAGCCTTGTGATGGCCTTGCAACCTTAATGTCGCTTAGCTGTGTCAGAGGCAAAACTGCATTTGTTTTGAGCAACTTTACATTATCCATGTGCCGCTGTGTATCGGCTTTGCTTGCTGCAGTTTCAAACGGGGATTGACCATTCTTTCTTCTTGACGTTGGGATGTATCAGAAAACGGGTATGTTTGGTCCATTTGAAGGCGTCCTATTCCCTCTGGTTGTTGCAGGTTTAGCAAGCTCATCGTTGTTTTTGCTTGAAGATGGCGTAGCTTCTTCTTCTTGCTTCTTGGGCACGGCTTGCCATTCCTGTTTTTTAGGTGTTGCTTTGCCCATGGATTTGATCTCTTTTGGAAGAGTTTCGGGCACCATGTCTTCATCCATGTAGAACTTGGCGTCTGCGAAATGTGATTCGGCTTCGGTGAATGGCTTGGTGTCGCCTTAGATCACCTTTACTCTTTCTCGGTAAAATTTTAAGCATTGGTGAAAGGTGGACGGTACTACTCCATTCGCATGGATCCAAGGTCTTCCTAAGAGCAAACTGTAGGAAGTTCTTGCATCAATCACGTGGAATATTGTGCTTGACTTGAGTTCACCAATGGTCATCTCTACTCGGATCATGCCCATCGCTCTTTGTCCTCCTTGGTTAAAACCTTGGATTAGTAGACGGCTTAGGGATAGTTCATCCACCTTGATGCCGATTGTGGTCATTGTTGACTTTGGCATGATATTTATGGCTGATCCGACATCCACAAGCATGCGGCTGACTTTGTGCTCCCTTACGTAACCAGAGATGAAGAGAGGTCGGTTGTGAGGCTTGGATCCTAGCAGCAAGTCTTCGTCGGTGAAGTGGATTGCGTCCTCGGCGGCATAGCATGTGGCACATTCATGTGGTTGAAGCTTCAAGCTTTCGTTCTTGCTTTCTTGCACTTCATGGTCGTCGGAACTTGCCAAGACCGCTGCCAGTGCTTTTCGCATCTCTTTTGGCAACCGGAGCGCTCCCTCGACGCTAAACTGTGTTGGCAGACCTTCTTCAGTTGTAGGAGTCTTTTCCCCCTCAGTGGTGACAGCTTTGCCTTTTGAGGGTTCTTCCATTTCTACTTCGACCATGTGACATGCAGTGATAGTGCACTGTTGGAAGAAGTCATCCGGGAAGTATTCGTGCAAGGAGACAGGAATACGTGGCTCTTGCTCCATAGGTTCCCCAGCATATGTTGACTTAGCAGCTCTTATACTTCTTTTAGGCTTCCTATTGTTGCGGCGACGATGCTTTCTCGCTTGCTCCCCCTTTGGCTTTATAGCTTGTGGTCTTGGCTTCCTCGTCTTCTTATAGGTCACCAATGTCCACCCTTCTTCATCATCGATAGGTGCATCCTGGTCGTTTGCCCCCAATGATGGTTGTGCAGAAGGTGCCGTGTAGCTTGTGCATTGATAGGAATGGTCGGGTATTTCTTGAAGAGGCAGGAGATCAAAGGACCCGAACACGATCGTAGTGGTATGCGTTGCGGCTGTGTCTTCTAGGTCGAGCTCAATCCGCCCTTGTTGTGCCAACTTCATGATGAGTTCTTTTAGGATAAAACATTTGCCCACATGATGACCCACGATACGATGATACTTGCAGTACTTGGGATCGTTGGTACGATTCATCTCTTCAGGGCGTTTGCATTCAGGCAACTCAATCACCTTCTTCTCCAGCAAGTCGTCCAGCATTGCATCCATGTCGGAGTCCGGAAAAGGGTATACCTTCTGTTCTAGTTCCCTCAAAGTGTTTTTGTACCTATCTTGGGTGTGGGAAGGCTCACTTCTTTTTATCTCCTTTGCTTTGTTATTGAAGGAGATTTTGACGGGTGCGGACGAGGTCTTGATAGGGATGGTTTTGGTGGTAAAAGCTTCCTTGGCGGGCTTTTTCCCATGATTGTCTGCTCTTGAAGTAAACACCTTATCCCTTTTGAAATCGGTGATTGGCTCCTTCTTTCCATGGTGGGCGATGCTCAGTTCCATGTCGTGGGCACGGGTGGCTAATTCTTCAAAAGTCCGTGGCTTGATACCTTGAAGGATGTATTGTAAACCCCATTGCATGCCCTGGATGCACATCTCGATTGAAGAAATCTCAGAGAGCCTGTCCTTACAGCCGAGGCTTAGATTACGCCATCGGTAGATGTAGTCCATGACTGGTTCTTCCCTCTATTGTTTCGTGCTCGTCAGCTCCAGCATGCTCACAGTGCGGCGGGTACTGTAGAAGCGGTTGAGGAATTCCCTTTCCAACTGTTCCCAGCTGTTGATGGACTCGGGCTTCAGGTCTGTGTACCACTCAAAGGCGTTTCCTTTTAACGAGCGCACAAACTGCTTGGCGAGGTAATCTCCCTCCGTCCCTGCATTGTTGCAAGTTTCGACGAAATGTGCGACATGTTGCTTTGGGTTTCCCTTTCCGTCAAATTGCATAAACTTCGGCGGTTGATAGCCCTTCGGCATCCTTAAGGCGTCGATCTTCCTGGAGTAAGGCTTCGAGTACAACGTGGAGGCATGAGAGCTTCCTTCATACTGTGCCTTGATGGTGTTGGTGATCATCTCTTGCAGCTGCTGGATAGAAAGAGATCCTATGAGTGCCGCTGCTTGGTCTGGCTCTGGCTTCACATCGATTTTCTTCACCGGGGGCTCGTCTTCTTCGTCGTCTTCCTTCTTCAGATGATCAATCTTCGGGTTGGGTTTCTCGCCATCCTGCGGCTCCAGTCGGTTGACGAGTGCTGCAATTTGTAAGTCTTTTTCTTCCACAGTTCGGGTTAACCTTGCAATTGCTTCATTCATCTGAGCCAGCTGCTCATCGATTGAAGTTGCTCCGGTAGCCATAACCTACATGGATGTGCTGTCGCTTGAGTCAGCATCGAAAAACAAAGACTCGGAGTACTTCTTCGGGCTTTCCTCCCTTGGTGCCCTTAGCGAGGCCAGGGTGATCATAGGGTGATGTAGGGGTGGAAGAGGAGGCAACAAGAGCTCTTGCCGTACTTCGAGTTACGATGCCTGAAATGGCGCCGCCTGCGGCAATGATGCTCTTGTTCTTCGTGTTGGTTGTGGGAACAGCTTGAGCCTTCCTTGATGCCATTGATTTTGGAAGTGTGCTCGAATTTCTTGAACGGAGAAAGAGATGAGAGGTAAAGATGGTCCCACTGGGCGTGCCAATTTGTGAACACGGAAAATTCCTGAAACGAAAGAGACAAGAACAACGTGCACAAACAAATATTTGTATTTGATGATTTTGGGTTACAATCTCTCTTAAATTTGATCCTCTGATTCAATCTCCGTAAGGTGTGTATTTGTGGATGTGCGATTGATCCAAAGGGCCGTTGGGCTTGATCTAAGGATGAACGTTCTTCAAGGGCCGTGGACTTGATCTTGAAGGTGGATTTGAGCGGATATTCAAAGGGGCTTTTGGGCTTGATCTTTGAAGAACAGTGATGAACGGATCTCCAAGGGCTTTTGGGCTTGATCTTGAAAAACGGTTGGACGTGTGGATTTGTTGATGTTGTTGATCTAAGGGGCCGTCGGGGCTTGATCTTAGAAGAACGATGAACGAAGAACACTTTCTTCAAGGGCCGTCGGGGCTTGATCTTGAAGGTGGATGATTGTTGATCCAAGGGGCCGTCGGGGCTTGATCTTGGAAGAATGATGAACGAAGAACGAAGAACGAAGAACACTTTCTTCAAGGGCCGTCGGGGCTTAATCTTGAAGGAGGATTTGATGAAGAACGAAAAGGGTTTTCTTGATCCTTCGGGATTTGCTTGAGAGCTTCGGAGTTTCAGAGCTTCAGAGCTTCAAGGTGTAATATGAATTCCTTCACCCAAATGAATGAATTAGCCTTCTATTTATAGAAATTTCCAAGGCCTAATTTTGAATATAATATTCCAGATGAAATAAGTCGTTTCTGCCAGGTGTTGACACGTGTCCTGTTTGATGACTTTTCCAACTTATTTTGATTTTTTGTTTAGACACATGCTACGTGTAAAATTTATGTAATACATGAGCGTTGAAACTTTGATTTATCGGTCAACATTTATTTACCGAAATTTCGATGTCTACAGTGACAACAATCAAAAAGTGTGACAAAAATGTTACAATGTAGAACCGATTACTCTAGCTAATAAAGTTGGCAATTATTCTTCAGCAAATTGTAGATTATCATCAAGAAAATTTCCTATATTATATAACTGTGTATATAGTTTAGAAACAATAAATGTAATTTAGACAATCAACAGGTTACTTTGAAATCGATATCATTGTTCAGTTGTTAGAGCCCCTGAATCTCCCAACCAACAAGGCATTGTGCTCCTCTCTCAAGCTCTTATATATCTCAATCAGGCTCTTCAAAGTTTCCATTCTCTCCCGTACATTTGGAACCGACTTCTTTTCCTGCAAACGAAGCTTGGTTGATTCAATTTGCTTCTTCAGCTCTTGAATCCGTGTTTCTTTCTCCTCCAGCTCTATCTGTAGCCTTCGTAATTCTGTTGGATCTGTTATAAATAACTTCAAAAATTAATGAACAAACCCTAACCAAGTAAGACAAACGCTAACCTATTTTTCGATATTTTTCATATGCCATATGAGAGGACTAATGTAAAAACCCCTTTAAGAAATTGTGAGAGCTACAGGAAAGAAGGTACCATAGTGGAAAAGAAGAGATTTGGGGTGGTGTTTGAGCTGCTGCTGCTACCATGGTCTAAAATATCGATATTATCGGTGATATTTCGCTGATAATATCGTTTTTGTGAGAGGGCGATATTTTTACACTTATCCACTTAATTATCGTCAATATATCGCGATATTATCGATAATATCATGATATTTTAGGACTGGTGCGAATCGGAAAAGAACGCCGGATCTTCTAGAGCTCCGGCCGACTGTAAAAGAGCACCCTAGACTCCGATCTAGGTATCAAAATGAAACACAAGACAAGAGGAATGTTTTTATTCCTTCCGTTTGCCGTGAAACGGTCGGAGGTGTTCAAAAAGTTCCTCGACATTCACGGCCTCGCCGGAGCTGGGTGTGCCTTCCCCGGGTCGATCTCGTTCTAAAACATTGTTAAAAAAACGAGATAAAACTTAGTATATGTCAACCACACAACATCCAAGATGAATTGAGGTAACCTGGGGCTTACCTAACCGGAGAATGATCAAGAGAACTCGCTGGAGAGTTCCTGGATTCCACTGTCCTAGCTGCACCGAGAGAAAAGGAGAGAAAGACGAGGTTTAGATAGTGATAATGATGCCATTGATGGAGTACTACGAAGGGTGTGCAATGACTGTGTGTGTGTGTGTGTTCGACAGGAAGATAAGAGAACACAGAGAGACTTGGGGAAGAAAAGGAAAAGGAAGAGAGTGTGAGGGAGGGAAAGAGAAGAGAGAGAGAGAGATAGGCTTGGACCCGGGGAACAACAAACAAAGGTGGGCCCCATGGCACACCTATTAAGACTCAAAAACAATTTTAAAAGTAAAATAAACTCAAACTTAGTGAAAATACAATTTAAATTGGGTGTGGGTGTAACAATCTACCATGCAATGTATAAAGTGTAAAATATATAATGAATTAGTACAATTCATTATATATGCAATATACAGAGTTCCTATGAGGTTCAAAATATTGTACTAATTCATTATATATAAATGATTTTGGTGTGTTTAAACTTCTTTCATTAATTACTACATATTTTCTACACTTACAATGTTTGCCAGCTCGCTGTATAATCAACTTAAATCAGTTAAATCCATCACGCAATGCATTTCCTTCCAATTTTTTGTGATAAACTAATAAATAATTGACTAAATAAACATCCTGCAAAGTTTCAATAAAAATTTCCAAGTTTTTCCTATAATTTTCGTGGTTTTTATTCAATTTTTATCGATATCGATAATATCCCGATATTTCCATCGAAATTTCCGTGTTTTTGGACTACCGATATTTCCGATATCATCGATATTTTAAACCTTGGCTGCTACCCTCCATTACTTCACAAAATTTTTATCACATCAGAAGAAAAAAAAAACAATAATATTAGTTTCCTCCCTTATCATTAGATTTTTTTTACTTTACAAACCATGTTTACGGAGAAAGAAAATTCTTTTTGTTTTTTTTTTAGTACATCGATATTTTTACCTTAAGGTGAGGGGAAGTTTGGCAAAACCACACAATGGGCAACCTAATTTGGTATCGAATTCGCTATCCACGAGATTCGAACCTAAGACCTCTCACTTCCAAGTGAAGAGGAATACCACCAGACTGTAGTATTGAGTGGCCGCTAAAAGAAAATCTTAAAACCACTAATAAAATAAAGAATAAATATATATAGGCCCTTTATGCAAAGGGATCCCCTTTTTTCAAAAAATGAGGATTAGGTGTGGGGCCCACTCCACATCGAACTTCAACTATCTGAACTGTCTATTTTGTAAGTCTTGATTCATAGATCATCCTTACAAAAATTCAATTCAATTCGAAACCATTTGCCTATTTATTTATCAAGATAAAATTTCATTATTTCTTATATAACGAAGTATTTGTTAATTTCTTTGAACTCAATTAAATGTCTTAAATATTTCCAATTTGGCTAATATTTTATAAGGATGATCTATGAGGTGCAACTTGAAAAATAGATGGTTCAGATCGTTAAAGTTCGATGTGGTGTGGACCCCACAACTAATCCCTATTTTTATTAAAAAAATAAGAATTCCTTCACTTAAAAGTTTCATATATATATATATATATATATAACAAACAATATGACAATCTACACTCAGTTCATCTAAATTATGAAAATATGGATTCAAACTCGAGTGCAGAGAGAAACACACTGTTATAGCCAACTTGACTAAGCTAAAATAAAGCATTTGTAAAAAATTGTTGTTGTCTGAAATATTCAATGGTACTTAAGAATTTGTAAGTTAACAATTATCTACTATATATATTTATAAATTCAATAAAATTAATTTTTCTTATTTCTCGCTACAAGAAACAAGTTGCTAGCTGGGAGGAGAATTCTCTCCCCTCTTAATCTATATCCCCTTCCCTCTCCTCTTACCTGAATGATTATTGTTAAGTCAAGTCAATATCTTATATTGATTTTTTTTTTTATAAAGATAATAACACAAAAGATAAAATGTGAGAAGAGGAGAGGGAAAGGAATGAGAATAGGTAGGGAGATAATCATACTCCTGCTAGCTGAGGCATGTTTATGTGCCAAGCTTGAGGCAGCAATTGAACACGTCGACAATATGGTACATTTCGAATAACAACACAGTAGTTGAGTAAATTGGGAGATAAAGTAAAGGCAAGGGAGGTTAATAATCTCATATGTAAAATGAAACCATGCATGCCACGATTCCAATTCAATACCATCGATAAGGGAACCCTATAAAAAGTAAAAACCAAGGCTCACAAAACTAGACAAAAAAATGTTGTCATTTTTTTTTTTTTTTTTTTTTGAACAGAAATGTTGTCATTTTTTTACAAGGAAAACTAATGAAAAGAGTTTAAAAACTTTAAGTTTTAACTATAAGAACAAAATAAAGGGTAAAATGAATAGTATCAGGATTGATTTTTTAATTTAAAAATGCGGTTTTTTGTCAAAATGAATAGTACCGAGAGCTTTTCGTTAAAGTTCCCTTTTTTATAAGGAAAACTAATGAAAATGATTTGAAAATTTTGAATTTTAATGATAATGACAAAATAAAGAGCAAAATGAATAGTACCAGAATTGACTTTTTAGTGTAAAAATGTGATTTTTCATTAAAATAAACAGTACTGAAAACTTTTCATTAAAGTTCATATTTTTTTATATCTATTTTCATAAAACGAACTTTAATAATAGAGCAATATTTACTTTGACACAATTCTCTTATTGGAGGTCCCTGCACTGTGAATGTGACCCTGGAATACACACGCGCGCGCGCGCACACACACACACATACATACATACATATATATATATATATATATATATATATATATACATACATATATATATATATACATACATACATACATATATACACACACACACACACATATATATGTATATGAGAGTTAGAATTCGAAGACACAAGCTTTTAACACACGTTAGTCTGGGATTTACTTGTAGTGTATTTTAATTATCTAATCATCTATTTGTTATGTCTTACCTTAAAGATCATATTTACCAAAAATCACCCAAATGACCGTTAGATTAAATTTAGTGTTTCTTTCTAGAACCATATTTGTCCATTTTCTTCATTACAAATGAATGTCTTAGTAGTTTCGGATTTGTCTAATTTGTCTTAGTAGTTTCGGCGACGTCGTTGAGATCATTGGTGGAGCAGCATAAGGAGGGAGGCAGAGAGTGATCGGAGCATAAGCTGGAGCATGACTGGGGGGAGTCAAGGAGCTGAAGTATTATTGGACTTGGCAACAATGGAGGCAATGGCGGCATTGAAGCAGTGATCTTTCTCCTCTTTGATACGGCTGCTGTGGTGGAGTCGTCCATGGCCGCCATTCGCTTACAGTTGTAGTCCTCAATCTCACTATCTCTTCTTTCTCTCTCTACAGAGAAGGTTAAGGCAGTGTACGCACACACGCACAGAGTGCATGCTTTGGTGTTGATGGGTCTTGGTTTTGGGTCAATTGAGACTTGGACACTGTTCTGAGACAAAGCAGAGAAGAAAGAAGAGGGAGGGGTCGGTGTCTCTTGGGTTTTGTAGATTCACGATGGACAATGGTGAGGTTGTGAAGGTTTCACGGTGGTGAGATGAAAAATTGAGAGAAAACCGACATAGCTTTTTCTGTCGTTTCCCACAGACGGCGCCAAATGTTGATGCACAAAACCGGAGGTCTTGGAACAACATAAATCCGACCGTGAATCTGCAAGAAATGTAAATAATACAAGATTTATCGTGGTTCACCCCAAGGTTTGAGCTACGTCCACACTGGTTATGTATTTATCTAAGGGAAAGAGAGCTCTGAGAAAGAGCTTTGAGAGGGGGTGAGGAGCCTTAGGAATTGGCTTTCCTCAATTGTGAAGGTGAGGGGTCCTTTTATAGAATAAGGACTCCTCACTTATTACATATTTACCCCTTCCTTTATCACATAATTACATTTAAGTTCCCTAAGTATTTATACGAGATCTAAATACGAGGCCCCAAATATGGTATAAACATTAGTCATTCACATTTCTCCACATCACACCAACAATTGAATTTCGGGAAACCAAGCTAGACATAGGTTCACAGGGCCACTAGAAGGTATTTGGTACTTAGACAACACTCGTGGACGGTCCCACGCACCACTACACGCAATGGTAGCCATGGTGAAGGGTTTGAAAACCCAAATTTTCAACCTTAACCCAAGAGGCTCAAATTCACGTGGTAACTAGAGCTCAACAAGGGAGACATTATTCACAACTAGACCAACGACAAATTCTAACCGGAATCATCCAAATTCTTTGGGGAAACCGGGTTTCTAGGGTTCTAAACACCCAACTCTAAAACGAATACAAAAGCACAAACCAAGCATACCAACTTGAAGATTATGAAGAGTAGATGAAGTTTCATACCTCACTTGAGGGAAATGGTTGCCTCGAACTGGAAAAATGACAAAACCGCTGGAAAAACCATGGGACTTTGCTGCCTCGAACTGGAAAAATGGATAAGAAAATGGAAAATCTAACATTACAGAGTTGTAGGGCTCATCAAGAGCTTTCCATGGACACCAAGATCACCCAAAACGGAGATCAAATAAAGGAGATATGAGCGGGTCAAGTTGGCAGGTTAACGGGTTGAAATCTCCCCAAAAAGAGGTCAAAAATCAGACCTCCTCCCCTTTTTTTTCATTGGCTACTGTCTAATCCTTTTTTTCTCCCCTCCTTAGTCGGTCCCTTAACCCAAATATATGTTTTTTTTTTTTGGGCCTTTTACTCACAAGTGAAAATTAAATAATTCCTACAAACTATAGTATCACAACTTCAAACGTCCGTAACTATACCGTTATAATTCGGACTCACAAACGGCTTTTGCCTATGCGCTCGTAGTTTCAAGATCTATTGCAATACGTTACTTGTGACCTCGAAAGGTCAACGAATTTTAGATAAATACTTTCCAAACTTCAAACTTTGTAACTAATTTAATTAAAATCTAAATCCAAATAAATTAATATAATTTCTCGAAAAATAATACAAAATCTCAATAATACAAATACGTAGATTATAACAGTGAAATCCAGGAACGGGTTTCACATATGTAATACCAATTGTAACTCCTATATATACTCCATTTTGGATATTAATGAATATATAAGAAATTCTCAAATATTGTCATATATATTTTTGGTATTTACCATGTTTAGTTTAATAAATTTTTCTTATTTCTCGCTACAAAGAAACAGGTTGCTAGTTGGGAGGAGAATTCTCTCCCCTCTTAATCTCTCTCCCCTTCCCTCTCCTCCTACTTGAGTGGTTACGGTTTAGTCACATCAACATCTTATATTGATTTTTTTTATAAAGACAATAACACAAAAAGTAAAATGTGAGAGGAGGAGACGGAAGAGAATGAGAATAGGTAGGGAGATAATCATACTCCTGCTAGCTGGGGCATGTTTCTGTGCCAAGCTTGAGGCAGCAATTGAACACGTCGACAATATGGTACATTTCGAATAACAACACAGTAGTTGAGCAAATTGGGAGGTTAATAATCTCATTTGTAAAATGAAACCATGCATGCCACGATTCCAATTCAATACCATCGATAAGGGAACCTTATAAAAAGTAAAAACCAAGGCTCACAAAACTAGACGAAAAAATGTTTGAGTTTTAATCAAAAATCACCTACTAACTTTATTTAATGATAAGGACAAAAATAAAAAATAAAAAAATACATAACAAAAGTTTGGTGCTTTAGCCTCCTCTCTTCGAAGCTCACCTCCTCCGCACCAACTCCTTCACCGCCGGCATCCCCACCCTCCCCGAACTCCGTCTCCGATTCCCGACCAGCAACCGCCATGGCGATGAGCTTGGCAACAAGGAACGAGAGGATCAAAGCCAACGACGCCGTCAGAAACAAGTCATGTACGAGCTCCATGGTGATTAATTACTACAGTTCAAAATTCTGCAAACAACGAATTGAAATCGAAGGATGAAAACAAAGGGAGATTAAAAGCGATTGGGAGATGATTTTTAAAAAGTTAATTAATAGTAATAAGTCATATGTGAGCAAAGGGAAAGGGATATATGCAGAGCATAGCAAAGCATATTCTGATGTTTTATTATTGCTTTTTTCCCTGCTTTGCCCCTACGTCACTTTTTCTGACGGACAAGGTGAGGCCCTTGAGGTCTTCGATGGTGCCTTCTTCTCCATTGGGCATGAATTCGTCACAGCCATCCGTAGCAGTCCCTCCTATGGCTGCTGCATGATTCTTGAGGCACTCCTTGTAGTAAGTTTTCATAAATAATATCGTAAGTTTCATAAATAGTGTCGTAAGTTTTCATAAACAGTGTAGTAAGTTTCATAAACAGTGTCCTAAGTTTCATATATAGTGTAGTAAGTTTTATAAACATTGTACCATGAGTCCACGAGTCAGATTTTTTGTCCTTTTTATTAAAATTATGTTTTTTTCATTCAAATTTAAGTTCTTTTGTCATTTTTATTAAAATTTAAGGGTTTTTCATTAAAATTTAAGTCTTTTTAATTAAATAAAATTATAGCATGGTTTTTTATTAAAATAAACTTAGTCCAAACCCTTTTCATGAAAGTTCCCTTTTTATATCTATTTTCATGAAATGAACTTTAATAATAGAGCAATATTTACTTTGACACAATTCTCTTGTTGGAGGTCCCTGCACTGTGAATGTGACCCTGGAATGAAAATGTTTAGTGTGTATATATATATATATATATATGTATATGAGAGTTAGAATTCGAAGACACAAGCTTTTAACACACATTTTTGTGGGATTTACTTGTAGTGTATTTTAATTATCTAATCATTTATTTGTTATGTCTTATCTTAAAGATCATGTTTACTAAAAATCACCCAAATGACCATATTTGTCTCATTTTTACAAGAATAATCTATTAATGATGTACTAAAATATAGACGGTTTTGATCGTTGAAATACATTATGAAGTGGACCCTACAAAATAGATGTCAAAATGTGTGTCGAAAACGTGGGTTCCGATTCTTAACCCTATATAAATAAAGGAATAAGTCGTTAGGCGGTTGTGGTGGCACTATGACCTACCAACGTGAGCTAGCATTCGCAAAGCCAAAAACCCATGCATGAAGTGGAGGTGGCAACCAAATCGGCGCCGTAGATTTTGGTACATAGATGTGAAACCTTCTCTTCTCCTCCCATACCCCGTAGTTAGTTCACCCACTAGGAATAAGAATATCTCTGCACCTTTGCAACAGACAATCTTGCGTTTCCAACTTTCAACCTTACCTCCTTTTTTATGTGAATCTAGGGAATTTTTCTAAGGGGTTGGTATTCGAGCAGGGGTTTTTTCTTTGAAAGTTCTCTAGCTTTCTAACGAAAGCTCAATAGTTTATGTGGTTTAGGCTCATTTAAACGTGTATGATAATTCGGTATGTTGACATGACTCCGGCTAAGAAAAGGGTGTATAGGACAGCGTGATAGATATTATATTACTTGATACGACATGCATATTACCTAAATTTTGAATAAACGTTTATTGACTATTTGATTTCATAAGAAATTCGAAAGTATACCTGGGATTGGTATATGAGATAAATTTCTATGTAGACGTCAAAATGGGCCAGCAATGTGATTGGGCTTCCCTAAGACTTTTGGGCTCAACTAATGTCAAACTTGATATTGAAAGAGCTTTCGATAATTTACAGTGAGAATGTTGTCTAAAGTTCTCTTTCATTTGGTTTCCATCCTATTTTTGTTGACTGGGTAAAGAATCTACGTTTTTTTTTTTTTTTTATGATGATATTTTAAGTTTTAAAATTAGTCTGATGAACTTTTGAAATATAAATTGATATACACTTAAACTAATAAACTAATAAACCTCTCACCATAAGATTTAGAATTCTGTTTACAATAAGGGTTACATTTCTCAAATTAATTATCCTCTTTTTAACTAATGAATATTCAAATAACATTTCACCAGTATTCAATCTAATAGAAACTCACTTCGAATAACTTTCTATCTTTCAATTTTCATCCTTCACGATTCATGGATAAATAAATACGCTATCAATTCAAAAAGAAGAAAAAAAAAGCTTACAAGATGAGTATTGAGAAATAATAGTACCTAATTTGGAGCCTTAAGGCTTGCCACGAAGAGACGACGGGTGCAGGTTTGATTCGACTTTAACCAGATGTGGATGTAAAATGGTAATGGAAAAGGAAAAAAGAGGAAGAAGGAGTAGAGCTCTAATATATTTTATTTCTTGTTTAATAAAACGACCGTTACACCTTTTTCTCCAGCTAGTGCTCTTAGGTACCGTTTGGTACACAGACGGGACGGAACAGGACGAAACAGATGATATAAATATTGAAAAAGATAAGGGAAAATTTTGTCATAAAATGTTATAAATTTGTGTTCCACGGATGTGGAACGGATCGTTCCAGAGGGAAGAGGTGGAACGAAAAATCAGCCAAATTTCGTCCCATGGGACAACCCGTTCCACAGTTTTTCGGTGCACCAAACGTGGGACGGAACGGCTCGTCCCGTCCCGTCCCAAGTACCAAACGGTACCTTATATAACTCATTACACAACACTTGCCAACTGGCATTTCTAACAAACTCCCTAAAAATAAGTAATTGTTGTAGTCCTAATTAGATTAGGAATGTGATTGTGTAAATCCTAAAAAATTCTTAGGAGATTCTATCATATATTTAGATATTATACCATTAGAGTTGTAATCTTATCTTCCCTTCTACTATAAATATAGGTATAATGGTGTGAGAAATCACACCTCAGATGGAATTTACTTTTTCTGTGTTGAACGAGATACAACGCATTGAAAATGAAATTCCGACTTTCTGATAATGATCTTCTACAAATTCAAAGGTCAATTTCGTTTTTTGCCAATCGAGTTCCCCAAAAATCCAAGTTTGAAATTTTCAATGACATTGATGCATGAAAACATTTTTCTTGATGTATGAACCCCTTACATTTATAATGATCTTCCTATATATATTGTATATATTTTATCAATACTAGCATATGGGCACGCACAAAATGTGTGAGAAAATTTTTTAATTTTGTTTTTGAAATAGAATGAGAGAAAAAGAAAGTTGTAGAGAATATAGGAGTGGAAAGTTTTTTTTTTTTTTTAGAGACATATTTTTTATTCATATTCTGTTTTAATTAGAGGGGGTTAAATTAGTGACTAAGGGTGCGTTTGTTGCGCCGGACTGTCTCGGACTGGACTAACTGCCGGGACTAAGCTGGACTGGCTTAGACTGGACTAAGCTGGACTAACTTAGTGAAGCGTTTGGTGTAATGTCGGACTAAGAAGCAGGATAAGAAAAACAGTACTGTTCACCAGATTTGTGTTTGCTTAGACTAGGACTACAAATTTTTGCCATTGTGTAATAGAGTAATGCTACAAATCTCATGATATAGGTTAATTGGAGCATATTTTTGCCATGTATATTATGAATCTTAAAAAAAATTGACAATTGTTTTGTTTCTATTACCTGCTAATAGAATTGGGTTTAATTTGCAAATGTAGCTTGGTTTAAACTCTATCACCCAACAGAAGAAAAATAATAGTGTCCAATACATGCAACTTCAACAAATACAAGTACATAAGAAGATCTCCATAATTTAGAAAATCCTAATTAACATTAGTTAACATTAGCCAAAATAGATCTCCATAATTTACAAAATGACTAGTTAACATAAGCCAAAATACTCGTGCAAAGCTAAGTTATAAGCCATAACATAAGATTGTATGATTAATAAAATACATCCATGTTAAAATTAATAAAATACATCCATGTTAACATTAACCAAAATCCCCATCCGCTTGCGTTGTCGCTTAAAAGCCTTTGGACGAACACTTTCTTGAGTTTCGGTTTGATTGCCCTGAACACTCCCACATTTTTTGGTTTATCCAAAATAAGAGATAATGCATCAATTTGATCCATAGGAGAGAGACCCATTGCTTCAAGTTCATTAGCTATGTCAGTATTTTTTTATTGAATTATTTGCCGAACCAGTTACGGTGCCATCCACGCCATCAGCAACCCTCTGTTCTGCTTCTGGATCATCTTTCACAGTTTCATCACCACCTCCCTGCACAAACATCAATCTCCTCATATACATGAATGAAAGAAGAATAACAAAAAAATACTCACTAATTCAGATCAAGAGGATGGTAAATTCATTGACAAAGACACAATTAAAGATTGTCTTCATACCCGATTCACCAAGCAATTGATTGAAGGATGTCTCCGTAGAAGATTATGAACCAGCGCAATATTAACTAACGCTCCAGATGGAGGAACTGAAATTGATAGCCTACTCAATTTCTTGGCAAAAGCCGCAGCCAAATATGCAGGAAGAAGTGGCGATTTTAAGCAAGCATCTACAAGCTGCAAATCAAATAGAACAATTGTAAATTAACCAATTCGTTCAATCTGAATATTCAAAACCAATTAGTCCTATATGTCTTGTGTTATAGAAGTTTAACTTTAGACCAACTGTTACTGCAGTAGTGATTAGTATTACCTGAAAAAACTTCGATCGATGTTTTGCCAGAAAAATAGAGGGAACCAGTAATGCATAAAGTTTCTCATAGAAGTTGGGGTACTCTAAACCATGTTGCGTCATGAGGATGAAAAGACTGCTAAGAGCCATGACGCTGATAACACCACCAATGTCATACGATCTAGTTAAGAAGTCGCTGCACATCATCAATATATGAGATGTCATGTGATTTTATAGAAAAGTCACAGCAAGCTGTCAAGAAATGAACTACAATCAAAGTCACAAAAGACAAACTGAAAACATAAATAAAACATGTTTCATAAGTAAATTTACCATAACAGGACAGGGTTAGCTAGAAAAGGAATGACTGCCTGGAGTGTGGCAAGAACCTGAGCATCAAAACATACGAAAAAAGAAAAGAAAGATAACACTTCCTTCCAATGATTATGGAAATAATTATCCATGTATTACTCACTCATTCCACTACTTATACAGTCAAATGAACTGGAAATAGCATCTTTACATTTCATTAAGTTAATAAGAATGTTGGGCAATAATCATGTTGGAGCCCATAGCAAGGACTGACTAACTGATGCATACTCTATTTTCCATTTTGGTAGGTGATTAACTTATCCATCATCATTAACAAAGTCTTCCACCAAAAGAAAAAGTATTAAAAGGAAGCAAAGTACGAGTTCAACTGCTTAATTACTGAGTGAGAAGGCAGGGAACACTAACCTGATCCACTCCACATCTCATGATCAGTTTTATCAACTGAGCTTTCCAGAGAGGGGATGTGTGATATCAAATAATGAATCTTGTGAATTAATTGATCCATGCTGCAAGTAAATAATTTTAGCCATCAAAAGCTAATAAGTTAACGCATTAACATACCAAAGAATCCAACATGTATGCATGCTAAACATAAATTCATTGACTCGATTACAAAATAAAAGAATAGCACAGATGAAAATGGACTTTGAGTCAAGGAAGAATCCAATATTACATAAAGATATACAAAGATCCAAGTAACGTAAAAGTAAAATGTTTAATTCCAAGAAATCTTGATCTGAGACCAAAACATCTACACATATTGTCAACAATCTGCATATGCAGAATGTAACAATAACTTCAACACTTGCCATTATGTCTGACCCAATCAGAGCACAGAAGGCAACACATTCTATATTAGGGTCATGTACATCTCTTAACAAGAGAAGTTCAATGAGAGAATAAGAGAACAGAAATTTCCTAAGCGATAGCGTTTTACTAACCTTTCCCTAGGATGCTCCCCATCTTTACCGTTTGTCTTGATGTTTTTATCCTCTAAGAAGGAGATAGAAATGAACAAACCTACTAAGTTAACTATAACATCGCCACTACCCTCACTCGAAAAGATGAAAAACATAAGTTTTTGCAAGAAACACAGCAGAAAGTACCAGAAATCCCATTTGCATCCAGAACTTTGGAAAGCTTTTCCAAGCTAATGTAGGTAAAATAACTGCAAGAAATAGATGCCACAATTATTACACCTTTTAAGTGGCCAGTACCACAAATTTCCATAATAAAGGTTCCAACAAATAATAGAAGTCCTAAGAAATATCATAATTCCTAAAATCAATGGAATGTGATCTTACCGGACATCAATATACTTGAAATACTTGGATGAGAGCAAGTCTAACATCAAATCAACTGGTGACGTAGTCTAAACCTATCAGCGATAACAAAAAAAATTATAGCTTACTATTGAAATTACAACAGAGAAATATGAAAAAATAAAATTCAAACTAAGCTTTTGGAGAATCAATACAACTTACAATACTACGAAGCAGCCTATGGTACATTGCAGAGTGAAACTTTCCACCATTTCCGAACATCACAAACTCCATTATCGTGTCCAACACCACCTCCTAATCGCATTCAGAGAATCGAATTCTAAAATTGAAATCGTACTTATACAAAAACAAAAGAGAAAAGAACTGACTTTCAATAAATCGAAAAGCAACCCTGAGAGCTTCATCGGATTGCGTAGAAAGCAGGACTTCGACGAGGGCCTCAACGAGCTCGTCGAACTTGGAGCGGAGCCAGGTCAGGTATATGAAGTCGGGGTCGTCGTGGGAGCCATCGGAGTCGGGGGCTTGGAGGAGGAGGAAGGGAGGTCGGGGAGGAGAGGGGTGAAGAAGGACTGGAGAGAGAGGAGGGACTCGACGATGTTCTGAGGTGGCGAGGCCGGGGAAACGAAGGAGAGGAGCTTGGGGAGGTTGTTGATGTGGGCCCGAGACGAGAGGAGCTCGTTACCTAGGGTTTTGAGGTCGGAAAGTTTGGTGGCTTTTTGCTTCTGCTTCTGCTTCTTGGAGAGGATTGAGGCCATGGCTGCTTCAGTTAATATCACAAACAAATCCATACAAATCGACGAAAAACATCCAAGATTCGAAGCTTACCAACTTGAGGCAGATGACAGCGACCAGATGCTGTAAGGACGACGATGAGCGTGAGGACGATGTGGGAGCACGGCAAGGACGACGACGAGGGCAGACGCAGAGATGAGGACGATGTGGGATGTGGGATGTGGGATGTGGGATGTGGGAAGACGCAGAAAATCTGTCGATGGTTTCTCTGGCTTACGAGTCCGCCCGAAATTGGGATCCCTCGTGAAGAACGGCTAAGCCCCCCCTTAGTCCTAGCGAATCCCACCTAAGCTCATTAAAGCTAATCCCGATGCCCACCAAACACTGGACTATAGTCTAGTCCAGTCCAGTCCCAGTGAATCCTGTCAAACAAACGTACCCTAAGTGTTTTATTAATTGGGGACATTCCTTACATATATATATATATATATATATACACACACACAGAGAGGATCCCTCCCCTTAGCTCTCTGTATATATATATATATATATTTATATATGTTCATGCTGAGCCTCGGCCTAAAGCCGCGCTGTTTGGTTAAGCCAAGCCACGTTAGCAGCCCCAGTTGGAGCCGCTGCCCACCATGTTTTCTGGTGGAGAACTTGCAGCCAACCGTTATTTAGGTCGTGGCTGTGACAGAAAATCGTTCTAACAATACTTGACGGATTCAAGGACCCAGTTTGCAATTCATCATCGCATACACCTCTCTCGGTTGAATTCGAGATCGATACAGCGGTTTAGATTCGATTAATCAACCCCATGCATCGTGGAGCCACCATCACCGTCGTTCTGCAACTCAAGAGGCGGTGCCCAGCACAGGTTGGGCCTTGTCCCTTACTTCGGCCCATGATTTTTCTTTTTGTTTCTTGGGCCTGATCCCCCTCGACCCAATTCCCGGTTGCAACTGCAGTTTGCCTGCTTTCATGGGCTGCCCCTGCCCCGTGCAGCCTGCCCCAAGCATAAGCCTGCACCCTTTGCTACAGGGCCCACTATTGGCCAGCATCCAGCAATTCTTTGCTGGGCTGCCAAGTTTCTCAAGGCCCAAACATTTTTAACCCCTTTTTGGTTCCACCCCACACCCAACTATGTTAGACTACCTACGGCTAAGCCCTATTTTAGGCTATTTTCTAATCGTTTGGCCCAAAGTGATCTAAAACTAATATTAACCGAGCATCGTTATTTTTCTTCCATGTTCCACCCCGAATGGTCTTAGATCTATTAAATTAATTTAAGTGACCAGCAGTCCATTAATTCAACAAAAATCCAAAATTAATGGCCCTAAGCCTAGATTTTGGAAATTAACGATTCAAAATTTTATTATTTTTCTTTGAATCGTTGACATCCTTTTGTAGTCCCGAAGCCATTCGCACTTGAGTTCCTAAAGAACCCAAAATCACTACACTATAGTTGCATATTGTATTATGTGTTCTTACAAGTACCTCTTTTTATGAATCGGAAGTTCATACTAAACTCGAACCTATATTTTTGAATTTAGTGCCTTTGAAACCCAAAGCTTTCATAAATACACTCATAAAAACCCAACGTTTTTCATGTAAACAATGTCTTAGAACCTGAATGTTCTAACTTTAATGCTTATGGATGTTTTATTTCCTATAACACTAAACACAATCTTGATCCCTTTATTTAGTAGATTGACGAACCGTCACGAGTTTGATTTCACTGATTTGGACGTTTTTTACTGAAACTACTTTATGTAAGTACAAGACGTGAATCTGCATGTGATTATCAAGAAGCTAAGAACCATTAAAACCAACAATGGCGTGGAAGAGCTGAATAAATCTTCGCCATGATCTTCATTCAAAAACTTATACCCGAAGCATTACAAACGGAAGTACCTCCCTAACGAGGATTCCATGGCTCTTTGGCTCGCTCTACGGATAGTTTAATTATTAAAGATGACATTGCATGAAGCAAACCATGATTGAAACCTTTACATCTATGAATGAGTATGATTCTAAAGTTTATAAAATCTAATCGAATTTGACTGGAGAATACTTTTCTTGTCATTCCATGTTTTTGAATTGCTCCTGAAGTAGTAAGATAGAGAGCCCCAGTGAGTCCGTTGGGAGGTATCAAACAGGAGAGATAAATTTTTAGGATAAAATCCTCGTTCTAAGCCTAGAAAATCTTAGAGGACATCTAGCAGTAGATATTGCATTCCATTAGGAGTTATGATTACTTGCGGCCACACCAATTCCTAGATTTTATAAACTCCCAAACTTATAGGATTTGATTATGTCCATATCTGGATCAGATTGCGTGTCTTGTGGAACAAGCATGGTCATCCAGCGGAGTCGCTAGGACTCCGCCAATTGCCCCATAGTAGAGTGATGGTGGCACCGCTACTCTGGTTCATACATCTCTGCCTGAAGCTGGTAAATCCACAACCGGACTTCTAAGCTAACTGTATCCAGATCAGCTTTACTCTGGCCCTAGAAAATCATGGTCCCTATTTTTAATTTTTTTTTAATTAAGTTAAAGGGTTTTTTGAGTAACCTACGAAAAAGGAACCTAGATTTTGTCTCCTTCAATCCCCTCTTATTTGAATGCTCGTGATTAAATCACACTAACATTTCAAGCTGCCTTCTCTTATTTGTAGAAAGAAAAAAATAAAAATAAAAAGAGAGAAAGGGACTGGAGAGGGGAGAAGAACGGAAAGGGAGAGAATCCTGCAATCCTACTCCTTCGAACGGTCAGCAAACACACGGAGCAAAAAAACAAAGATTGATGAGAAACAGCAAACATTTCCAGTAAGAGTGAAAGTGAAAGGAGTGATAAATAACTCTGATGTATACCCATTTATGTAAATGTCAGCGGCACCCATGTGACGACTTAGACCACATGTAAAATACAACAAACAATATGTGACAAAGCACACCACCTACCTAAAAGCAAAAACTTTCGACAAAATCCCCTTCCTACCCCTGATTCGGTGATCACGTGATGCTCCTGCTGCAACCAAAACATCAGACAGCTACAAGACAATCATATGACCCCAACAAAACATAAAATAGCCATTCTATCCCCTTTCAACTTAGACCAACTCCAATTCTTAGAGTAAAACTCAAATTTTAGATTATAAACTTATCTCAACTTACTCCAACCTTTGGACCAAATATGAGTTAAAACACAATGCTTATTTCTGGGGTAAATTTAGCCTAGGAATCCCCCCGAGGTTAGTGGAGCTAGCCCACCATATATGTATATTTTTTTTTGGTTTTATATTTATAAATTAATAGAATCTAACGGTTAATATCTAATTTGATAAAATCCAACTGTAAAAAAAACATCTAACGGTCTAAATTTAAATTCAACGGCTAAAGTAATTAAAGAAAATTATTTCATGTGTTTCATATTCTTTCGTAGTGTTCCATGAATTTTTTAGTGTCAATTTAATGATTTTTCAATATTAATTGGAATCTAAAATTTGTATAAAGTTAAATTCTGATAATCTACATAATTTATTTTTTTTTTTAAGTTATTTTAAGATAAAAATAATTATAAATTCATTCTTTACTAATCTCGTGCTAAATATTTAACCCAAAAGGTTGGAGGAGAAAAACCATTTCTGACTTAAAACCTAAATTTTATGAGTCGAAAATTTTTTATTTTAACTAACCCAAGAATTGAAAATAGTCTTCATGTACAACCAGCAACTACGAATTCTTATGTTTCTGGAAAACTCAAAAATCTAAGCAAAACAAACCTTAGGAAACATAGTAACATGAAAGATAAGTTCTTCTGTACATAACAACGTAAAATATAAGTTACAATCCTTGTTCTGCTCTAGACTACAGAAAACACAAAGGAGATCAATCGATCGATCGATCCCAGTCTCGTTCGTAATTTCATCTGTCCTTACGTATGAAATATGTATTTTCTTTTCAGTTAGCAGTATGTATCGGGGGTGACGGCAAGCGAGACCTCGTTGAGATCTTCCTTCTCTATGGATCTACTCTTAGTCTTTGATGTAGGTATAATTCAGCAGCTATACATCTTCTAGCGGATTTACTCTTCCTTTTATATGCTTCTCTACTTTCCTGCATAAGGGAGGCGGAACATAATCATAAACGTAGATTTTTTGATTTCGCACCGCTACAAACCCTAGCAAAGTTATGTACACAGAACAAAATTAGTAGGGATGGTCCTTACCCTAGCAGTAGCACAGTCAATCAGCATTATCAATGAGAAGCAATGAAGCCAGCAGAATTGACTGATGATAATGTGTTGTTTTCAGTAGCAATGGCAGTATCATTAACTTCGAGCACAGTGGTTGACAACTCAGATAGATGATGATCTCCGGCAGATTTTGTAGGAGAAGTAAAGAGGCTATCGGGCAGGACCTGCTCTGCACTGCTCTCTCATCACAACCACAAGAACATAAAAAAGAAGATAAATATATTAAATGCAATATGCAGAAGAACATGATATTTTACAATAGAAGAAACTTAAATCAATAAGAAAATAAATTAGGTCATGTTGTTATAACTGTAGTCAATATTTACTTGATACGAAAACGAAGCTCCTTACCTTTTATGAAGATTAGGAGCATCCAGGTTGGAGTCTTGCTCCTTTTCTTTGCCATTCCTATTGCCATTGTTGTGAATGAAAGCTAAATTATCTTCCTTCTGGGACTGCTGCTCAGCAATTGCACGAGTCACAGACATTGAGGCAGCTGGAATGTCACTGTGGCCTGCGATAACATGGAATTCAGTAGTTGGAACAACGATTATACATCACAAAACTTAAACATATATACAGTACAAATTAATGGTAAGTGATAATAAGAAAACCTTCTGCAACTTCTTGTTCCATGCTGTCAAATGGAAGGATATTTTGATTGATCTGAGCATGGGAATGAGGGCTCAACGGAGGACCATGAGCACCAACAGATAGACTGCGGTGATGATGGGTTAAGCGTTCATTCTTCCAGTCTGGGAGCTGCAGACTCATAAGTCTTCTGCCTTGGAGTTCAATTGCTTGCTGCAGTTCAGCCTGCTCCTCCAACTTTCTTCTCAATAACACCTCCTGTGTATTGTAGAACATTCTTCCCCCTAATAGAAAACATGCATTCAGGTAAAATATAAAATGAAAAGAAAAAATATCAACGAGAATAGAGATTCTCTCTTGCATATTCGGCAAAATGCTAAGACATTTGTCAACATTCAGTCATCCCTTCTTTCTTTTTACAATAGTGTTTATGGCACAAAGTATTCATTCTTGTTTTACTAACCAAGTGGGAGATCATATGCATCTCTAGAATCAAGACCACCAGGGCTCAGACATGATGAAAATTCTCCCCTCTCCAAATGCTGTTGTTGTTGTTGCCTCCTGCAGACAATCAACAATTGAGACATCAATGCAAGTGAAATAACGATATGCCTTAGATTAAAACGTAACATAGGAATAATGCACATACTTATCCAGGATTTTTCCCTTCTCCTTGTAGGGCTTGACGAGCACACGTGAATCACATATAAAATGAGGATTGCCTTTGGACAATATAAGCCTGACAGTTTCTGGGAAGACAAATGTTACGAACCCAAACATTCGCTTCTGCTGATATGGGATCCTAACATCTTGAACTGGCCCGAACTTGCTGCAAAAGTAGAACAACGAACAATTCCATAAGAATTCCAGAACAGTACGCGTTTGAACAATATAATAACAATCATATGAAAATATCTTATCTTGGAATAATACATAGAAATCCTTTCTCTTTGTTAAAGTAGAACCAAACATAAGGGCCAACACACATTTGGCCAGCCACTCAAGATCCCACAAGACCTCTGAATTTGTTTTACATTGTCATAGTGACACTTGACATCATCCTGTAGAACATCTCCAATAACCATGCATTGGGACCATGACATACCAAGCAATAACAGGTTAGCAAAGTTATTTGACAGATTCACAAACAACAATTCATCATTGCCATTGCAAAATCACAATATGGGAGTCATACAAAGACAAAAGTATGGTTGATCAGATAAATCGTTTTGTCAAATGGTGTATGACACTAGACTCATGTTCACAGCAGAGCACTAACTGAACTTCTTCAGTTTATTTGACTTCATCCTTTAAAGGAAGAATCCCTCAGTAATAATTCATGGCAGTGCATATGCTGCATTAGCATAATATAGGTCAATTGTAACATTTGAAGCCAACATTGCAAGCCCTAATGCAAGTGTTGGGTACGGTTCAAAGGTAAAATCCCTACCGATTTAGACACTTGACAATGTATTCAAGTCAAACAATGCCAAAAAGCCCAAATTGCCTTCTCATACTAACTTAAGAAAACACATAGATTGTCATGCCACAAGATGAAATGCATACACTAGAATGCCATTATAGTTTACCGAAGTGCTAAGGAATGATCGATTCGAAAGAATCCAATTCCTATTTTGCCAATACTCAGGCATAACAACAGCTTACTCAAGGTTGTTGGAAGACTTGGTCCAACTAACAAATAATAAGTAATAGGATGTATAATTCTACCTGAAGTATTCTGAAACATCTTCATCTCTAAAAGTGCTCTCAGCTGGGAATGTCAAGTAGATCTGTCTTGAAGCTGAGTTCGCCTTTTCAACAGAAGCCATTGCCAAAAGTTCGTTTCTATCAGGTCGACACCGCCCAAACTTGAAAAGTTCTTCCCCCATCATCATGGCCGCAACTCTACAATGCAACAGATTCCACCGAGGAAACAAAAATGTTGAACCAAAAAAAGAGACAGAACCAATAACCAACCCAAACCAAGAATGCACTTGCAGTCAACAACAGTTCCACACAAAAGACATCAATCTATACAGAGCGAAATGGGTTGTTTTCAACATACTCAAAATAAATAACAAAGCAACAGAAAATAGCGAAATCCGCGACTTCCAATTTACCTCTGAGGGTCATTCTGCTGTTGCAATAGGAAATTCATGTACTTGTTGTACGAAGAAGGCGACGCTCCAGCCATGAACTGAGAGGCAGCAGCCAATCTCTGTTGCTGGGCTTTCAACCGCAACATCTCCTCCTGCTGTTCGAAACCATCGAGATTACTGAGAGACCCCACAATAGCACCAGGAGCGTCCAGGGAATCAGCAAAACCGCAATGCACAAACTTGCAATTGCTTCCATTCTTGCAAAACCCTCTAGCAAAGTAAAGACACGGCTTGAACCCAACTCCCAAAGCAGGGTCCTCGGACCCGAGACAAGCATCGCTGGCCGAATAGCTCCTTTTGTGGAAATGGGTGTCGCCATTGTTAACCGAATGAACCCAATCAGGAACCCCGGGACCCAATTCGAGCCTGGGATCAATGGAATCGCCCGGCCTCGAAGAGGAAGAAGACTCGTTGAGAAAGGAGAGGTACTCGCTGAGTTGATGCTCGTCAATGAGGTCACTTCCTGGCCACCCATCACCACCGCCCCCACCACCACCATCCTTACTGAACTGGTGCGAATGTAATGGAACGGAGAAGGACCCGGCCCGGATATTGTCATGAGAGAGTAAAGGGCTTGCCTTTGGGCTAATGGAGTTGTTTGGGAAGCCAGAAAGCGGCCAGGGATTCGAAGAGGGAGAAGAAGAGTTGTTCCCAAAGTCAAAGCCGTTTGGGATTCTAGGAGAGGACTGGGAAAACGGGTTGGCGTTGGTTGGTCTGGCTATGGGATTTAGCGGTGAAGGAGAGGAAGGAGTGGACGATGCGGACGAAGTGTTTGACGAAAGTCCCAACTGGATTTTAGCCCTCACAATCAGTGAGTGCAAAAGGCTCTCGGGACCATACGCCAAACGAATCAAATCCTTCTCGGCAAGATCTTGAATGAGAAGATAACCCATGATTTTGATGGCATTTTCTGGGTCTAAGGTTTTGATCTTCGAAAAGAGTACATTTGTAAGTTCATAGGAACCCATGAAGTTTTCTCTATCAGACCGGAGAAGGAGTGAGAAAATTGGTTTTTGAGTAGGGTTTGAAGTGTATTTCAGTAGACTGTGAAAAGCCTCTCTCTCCTACCTGTCTGTCTGTCTTTCTCTCTCATCTCTCTGGAATCTATACTTTGAGGGAAGACCGGAAGGAGTGGTAGATTTCAGATCTACTTACTTCAAAGTTAATTGTCAATACAACACGACCACTCCTGTGAATTATTAGTATTTCTTTTTATTTATAAATCAGGTATTAAAGAATCATTTTTAAAATTATAACTAACTTTCAATTCTCATTAAAAAATAAAAATAAATTGCATTATTGTTAACCTTCACTTCTTAAAATGGATTAGGATTTTCTCCTCTCCTCTTTTCATTCCATTCCATTATCTTCTCTCACATTCTCTTATTTTATCTTTCTCTTGCTATAAAAATTTAATACAAGATGTTAACGTGATTTAATCGTGACCGTTTTCTTTCTATAAAAAATTAATATAAGATATTTACTTGATTTAACCATGACCGTTCAAATATGAGGGAAGTGAATGAAAGGGAATGAAAAGAGGAGAGGAGAAAATCCTAATCCATTTTAAGAAGTGAAGGTTAACAATAATGCGATTTATTTTTATTTTTTAATGAGAATTGAAAGTTAGTTATAATTTTAAAAATGATTCTTTAATACCTGATTTATAAATAAAAAGAAATACTAATAATTCACAGGAGTGGTCGTGTTGTATTGACAATTAACTTTGAAGTAAGTAGCCCCATTCGGTTGGAGATGGGTTTTTTGTCAAAATGCTATGTTTTGACCTATGGCCCTTTGGCCCCCTCAGTTGGAGATGATATAAAATATGGTCTGACACTGTTCATTAAAAAAAATTCTTGCAAGGTTATAGGGCTAAACATGGCTCTTTGGCCTTCCTTCGGTTGGAGATGGCCTAAGGGGGAGGGATGGGCTTTGCCTCACAAAATGCTAGCAATAATGTGGTTCAAATTCACTCTTGGCGATAATCGAACCTAAGACCTCTCACTTACAAGTGAAGAGGAATACTACTAGACCATATAGAGATTTTACTTTTACTCCATATAGAGATTTTATTGTATATTGGCCTAAATCAACCCTTTATATATTGGAAAAATTTACATTGATGCAGTCCTAAAATTAGTTAGGAGTGTTCTGTAAATACTTATGGGATTCAATAGTATCTTTTAGATAGTTTCTAGTTGTAATCTATTACTTGAAAGGTAAGGATTCTTCTTTTCTTATGACTATAAATAAATGCACAATGGATAAGAAATCATTAATACAGAATCACCAGATTCTCTATCTCTCTCTATTTGCCACTAATCCTTCTCCCTCTTTACCCTCAGTAAAATAGGCCTACAACACGTTATCAGCACGCTCTTGCTGCTGCTTTAAGGAAATGAAGGTTCTTGGAGGAGGTTCTTCTACAACTAGCATTCAAAGACTTTCTTTGTCATCCAATTCAAAGTTCTTCTAAAACACATAATCGATATTTTATAAGCTCTAATAAAATGAAAACATTCACCATGTAGCATGAACCCCAATTTATCAGTAATAGTCCTTCAACTTTAACCCAATTGGAGTGCGCTCAATCAAAAATCCATTACTATTGGTCTCTTAACTCATCAAAACCTGCAGCTATGGTCCTTTTCGTCAACTCCGTCAAAATTCCATCAAAATGACTATATTGGAAGGACTTTTGCTACAATTGGTTAACGTTAAGGGATCATTGCTACAATTGGGTTAAAACTCAGGGACTATTTGTCCAATTGGGTTAAAGTTGAGGGACCATTTCTCCAATTAGGTTAAAGTTGAGAAATCATTGCTACAATTTTTTTTCATTTAGCTTGCCATATTTACCCCTCGATTAAGTCTCATATGTGTGACACTTTACTTATTTTGACAGAAGTTTTAACGAAGTTGGCTTATTTTGATTTTGGATATGCAATATTATGATGTTGATTTTGTATATACAATATGATTTTGTATATACAATATTATGTAGACCAAAAAATTTCTTACATGACATGTTAACAAGATCCGAAATAACACGAAGATAATGGAGTTCGGGTCAATATGTTAACTAATCAGATTGTTATCGGGTTACATGTTAATGAGTTTTTAATAGTTTTACCTGTGAATTAGCCGTTTCAACCTGATAAGAAAAAAGTTAGTTTGATAATTTTAAACTACTAAAAAACCTTAATAAAATAGCCATCCATAGTTTTAATCTCACATGAGATTAAAAATTTCCAAAGCACGTTAAAAATACCAAAGCAATTTAAAATTACTAAAGCCCATTAAAAATTCATAATAATTAATTTTCTGGTGTGAAAAATATGTCAATGCTCATAATAAAAAAAAATATAATAATTAATGAAAATGTGTGAAAATGTGAAAACAAATATATAAACACTTGTGATTGCATTCTCTACGCTTAAAAGATGGTTACATTGTCATTATGATTTTTAAAACCCTCCAAACCCTCATGAATAGTGTTTTATTGTTTGAGTGCAAATTAATAATTCATAATGATCAACGTAGAAGTGTGAAAAATGTGAAAAGAATATACAAACACTCGTAATAACAAGCTTTACAACTTTTTTAAAGGAGTCATCTCCGAAATTTGGCACAAAACCCATAAATCCTAGATTTATATTTAACCGCCGGTGGTCGTTTACACTATATTCTTCTCATTGGATTTCATTTTTTAGATTTTTGTTTTTGAAAACATGATCTTTTAGCAAATGCAAAAAAAAAAAAAAAAAAAAAAAAAAAAAAAAAGAATGGTTTGGATCGTTGATATCACATTTCGATGTTTACAATTAACTGAAATATGAGTCAATTATACATATATTCTAGGGACTTTAGAAACTCCAAGAAATATTTTCACTAACCGTAAAAATCTAAATGTGATATCAATGATCTGAACCGTTCATCTTTCTGCTTCTGCTAAAATGTCATGTTTTTGAAAAAGAAAATCTAAAAAATAAAATTTAGTTAGAAGAATGGAGCAGAAACATGACAATCAACGTTTAAATTTAAATCTATGGTTTTATAGGATTATGATGGCGAATTTCAAAGTTGACATTTTCACAAAAATTGTAGAGCTTGTCGTTAGGAGTGTTTAAAGATATATTTCTTCACACTTCTAGATTAATTAAAAATCTATTAAAAAACCTTACTGCAACAATAACCATAGGATTTAATCTCACTCATGTGAAATAAAATCCTTACCGTTGGATTCTTTGATCTCACTTACATTTTTAGTATTATGTTTTTCTTATGATTATTTATTGGTTTAAAATATATTTTTCTTTGACGGGTAACGGGTCGAGTCATTTTATTCGTTAGTAGTAATGGATCGAGTTCGAAACGAGTCATGTTACCTATTCATTTTAACGAGTGATACACGACACGATATGTTAAGTTATCAGGAATGTCACAAAAGTGACATGAACACGGAACACATGACATAAATGCCAGGTGTAATATTATGTTTTATTAGGGCTCGTTTGTTTGGCATCACTAAGTCTCCTTGGATTGGACTGGATTAATCTCTAGTGTAATCCCATGTTTGTTTTACACGGGAACTAAGTTTAATGGGACTAGGGTGGACTCGCTTCAACTAACACCCGGATTGGGCGGTCTTAGTGAGGGCCCCCGAAAACATCAGGATTGCTAAGACTTCGCTCGTCTGTTTCCACGGCTGCCCACAAGATGAAGAAGGTAAGGGTTCAAATCGCCAGGCTTCAGCTCCAAGAAGAGTGGGTCAGCCGGGTCTGGGTCTTGGGAAGCCTAAAGGTGCTATGACGGTGGGTGAGCTGATGAGGATTCAAATGGGAATTTCAGAGGTCAGCTCAATTTCTTCACTTTTTTTCTCGTTTGTGTTTTTCGTTGATCTAAATTTGAAGGGTTATTTTTGTTTTGATTTCTCTGTGATGTTTGATTTCTTAAATGTTTAGTTGCTGGGTTAGTGGATTGGATTGCCATCTTAATTTGTGTAATTTCAATTTTGCTTGATTTGAAATTTACAACTCTAATTGTGGTTGGGTTTTCGTGATATCTTCCGTTCCGTGTTTTCATGTTCAATTTCAGTGAATTTCCTTCAAATTTGGGGGAATGTCAGCGAGGTGTTTGATGATGATGATTTCGTTATTGTTGGTGATGTGGACATTGGGGAAGGTAAGCAAAGTGAGAATGATGAACTGGGCAGTGGCGAATTGAGGAAGAAGAAGAGGAAGAAAGAAAAAGTTGCTGGCGAGTTGAAGGGTGAGAAAAGGTTGAAGAAATCAGCTAAGGCGAAAGATGATGCTGAGTTAAATGGGGAAAAGGTTGTTGGTGAGAAGAAGTTGAAAAGGTCGTCGAAGGCAGGAGAAGAAGATGGTGCCATTGTCAATCATAAGAAAGATGGGTTGTCCTTGAAAGAGAAGCAAAAAGATGGTACAAGGAAGAAAGCAGATGATTTGTCGGCTCGAGGATGAGAGTCTATTGGAAAGAAAGAGAAGAGAAAGAGTAAAGAGTCTGTTGGAAAGAAGGAGAAAAGGAAGAGTGAAGATGAAATGTTGAAGAGCACAGAAGCAAACCTGAAGAAGGCCAAGAGAAGTAAGAAAGCAGCAGAGTGATTCGGGATAACAGGCTCCAGGCGAATGACTGGCTTTGTGGTGGGATTCAATAGATCCGGGCAAGTATGGCTATCAATATTGAGTCGTCTGGAGAATTTTGATTGTAGTGTATTTTATTCTGGTGTTGAAATGATGATCTTATTTGTTAGTTTATGAGTTGACATTGCCTATTTACTTAGTTATAACTTATGGAGATCATACAAAATGTTTACTTTGCCTATTTACTTAGTTATAACTTATGGAGATCATACAAAATGTTTACTTTTCCATCGTGGTTTTTCTGCAGTCGCTTAACTTTGAATTTGAACTGAGATTGTGTCTCTATGAGTCTATGACTTAAACTTGCATCCCCATCTCCAATTATAAATGAACCTAGCACTTCTTTGCATTAACTTAAACTGAGATTGTGTCTCTATGAGTCTATGACTTAAACTGAGATTGTGTCACTATTGTTTCTTCATATGATTGACACCTCCTAATTTCTAATATTTGTCATAAAGTGAATTTGATGTAAATTTCATCTGCTAGTTCTCAGAGCTTTTACTGGAGTGGATTTGAGATATATATGAATTTCATCTAATATTTGTTCTGCCATTGTTGAATTTCATCTAATAATTTTTATGTATGTAGTCTATGATTGTATGTGTCTGTATGTATGTATGTATGTACTCTGTGTGTGTGGGTGTGTCCTTCCATATGGGTATGTTGATTTTGGGTGTGTCCTTCCACCTGGTTCCATAATATTGTTGGTAGTGCCAAATTGCCAACGTATATATTCTTAATTATGTTTTTTGTGAGTTTTATATGTAAGGATGATTTAACATGCAGGCTCATACGTCTAAAGGTGAAGTGGATGGTGAAGGGCCAGCCTGGGCTCTCTTAAGAGATAATTACATTCTCACAAATCCCAAATTGAAATACTGGGATAAGATGCCGGTAAGGATCTTTAATCACATCTTGTTAAGTGTTTCACCTGTCAAAGACACTCGCGTGCTCTCACTTAAACACGTGCGCGCATACACAATGCACTTCTAGTTGCTATTATGTATTATGGTGACACATTGCTGTAATTTGCATACAGGACACCGTTGTGGAAGATGACATTGGAAGGGTGGCTGGAGATAGTTACGATGACGATTGATGTTGTGGAACTGCACAAACGACTATGTGCTGATTGTTTCCTAGGCATACTTTTTGTAAACATGACGTGTTATCCTTGTTGCTACTGCACAAGAGGAATTTTGTTTTCGATTTTCATTAATGTTATAAATGAGTGCTCTATGATACGATTAGCGAAAATATCCTGTTTTTCTTGCTTATTATGTGCAAAATTTTCATTTACCTTCATAAGATTTTGGAGAAGCAGCTCGCAGAAACAACGAATTTATACCTGCAGTTTGCGAGCAAAGCGGAATGTGTATTCACGTAGATTACAATAATGTACAACAAAACACCAGATTTCTTTTTATTTTTTTTTTGGAAAGAAACACCGGATTTCTTAGCATTCAAAAGGCGTAACCTGTAATCCGAAGGAAACTACATTTTATCCTACAACTAAAAGGACGGTGCAAAATTTATTGACGTTAAGGAACTGAGACAAAATTTATTTTTCCATATATTCATTTTGATATTTTTAAAAAATAAATTAAAATATAATAATAATAATAATTTATTGTTAGTCCAGCTTCTTAGTCCGATACTGCACCAAACGCTTTACTAAGCTAGTCCAGCTTAGTCTAGTCTAAGCCAGTCCAGCTTAGTCCCTGAAGCTAGTCCAGTCCAAGACAGTCCGGTGCAACAAGCGCACCCTTATGGTATTAGATATTGTTAATGTGAGAGCATGATTTTCCAAAACCTGAGTAAGGCAAACCGGAATTCGAATACTCATAAGTCCGATCATGGACTCTATAGCCTCCGCAACAAAGTTGAATAAATAGAGCATCAATGCCACTATCATTCTATTCCGGAATCAATGGGCGAAGTCTGACGACTTCACTGAGATTGACCATGCTTTTCCCGCAATATACGTAAGCTTAATCCAGCAAGGAATCATCAAGTTTTCTATAATCTTGGAAGTAATCACACTTCTAAGAGGATGCAATATCTACATTCTAAATATCCTCTAAGATTCTCTCAGTTTAATACAGATTCACTATCCTAAAATGTCTCATCCTTGAATAGTATAAATATATCATTCTAGGGTTCATCTTTGGTAATGCAATTATTACATACTTATGCTCATACCCACTGCTTGAGTCTTATATTGCTTACTAACTTGATTGTTGGAGAGGCTTTAATTAACACACACCCATGTTCTTTGGCAAACTCAAGGTTATGCTCGATTTTACAAGTAAACATATTTGTGCATCTTCAATCTTCATGGCGGTGCACGAATTTGGTCCCAAGAATTGGTGCTTTCATTAAAAGTTAATTCATATTCCTCCTAATTAGACCATTTCCCCATACACATGACTGAAAGCTCTGTTAAAACCAACGTTAACATGGCACTAGGATACAGTTTAACCTCATAAACACCCATTGCACTCATTGGGAATAATTGTATTCTAGACGCCACCACCATTCTAAGGGCAAGCAACCCTGATGTTACAATCACCCCAGAGAGCGATGATGTTCCAATCGCTGGATCCCCTTCTACCATAGAACAAGTTTGAGAGACTTTGTTGAAGATCAACACCTCTGTTGATAAGTTGTAAAAACCTTACACTGCTTCTCTGCGAAGAGTCACACAAACTTCATGCACATTAAGAAATATATGAAGGCTCTAGAAAACTCCAACGAGACCACTCCACATACCTAAATTCCTATCTTTTGTTATGGTAACATAAGTACTAGAACCCTAGAAAGACAGCCTTTCGTGCCAACTTCTACTTCGACCCTAGTAGACATTGCTAATCTGAGTACGTGACACGTCCCGATCCCAATATCCCCAAATACCATGATAGGCACGTGCTGGCCAATACCCGAGGGTGACAACGCTATTTAAAACAGGCAAGAAACTAAAATATGTAATTAGAAGGTGATATACCAATGTAGAATTGTGTTCAAAGCATACAACTACTAAAGAATTATGTGAAAGAATTATTATAAAAGGTATGAACAAAGGAATGGGTCTTACCCTGAGAATACTCGAAGATCACTACGCAGAAGTGCCCTGATGCCGAGATTGTATGCCTTAATTCTAAATCCTGAAGTGGGTGCAAAATAGAAAAAGTGAATGGACCAAAGTTTATAATAATAGTGCTAATAATAAGAAAACCATTCACTCCATTGTTTTGAAAACATATATATATATAATACTACATAGTAGTTTTCCGAAAAGTCTACGTGCCATGAAAACATTTCTAAAACAAGTTCGAGTAAAACCATGCTCAATAATGGTGCTATCATCGTCCGAAGGAAAATCCATAAATCTCATCAATACTATACTCTCTAGGGGTATCATAGTAGCCCGAAGGCAGTATCTGTCCATCATCCGAAGGTGAAGTTGTACGACACTAGGATACACCAGTAAAGAAACATGGTAGGCCCTATCACCCGAAGGTGAAACTATACGACTCTGGGTTATGCTAGAGAAGAAATATATAACATCACACATTGACACTAGCCTCGGGCTAGTGAAGATGGGGGTATATCATCAATATCATCAACTTATCATTCACCCAAAGGCAGTACATGTCCATCACCCGAAGGTGAAGTTGTACGACACTAGGTTACACCAGTGAATAAACATGGTAAGCCCTATCATCCGAAGGTGAAGCTGTACGACTCTGGGTTACGCCAGAGAAGAAATATATACATAGATATCTTCAACAGTGTCTTACAGTTATAGACGTCTACATACCCGAGTTGTGTGGATGTGTTGTGTGATAACCTGTTAGATAAGTAGGGGATTAAATCAACTTCAGAGGGCAATTATTTATCCCTAAAAGAAAAAGAGAAAGCTAGAGGATATTTTTTCCTCATCCCCTAGCACTCTTCTTTGCTTGCTCGTGCAAAGAACCATCTTTCGTTGATTTCTTTATCTTATCCGCGCCGCACCAATGTAAGAAAAACTTAATTTTCTTTGTCTTCTTCTTGGGTGGTGCTTCCATGGGGCAGCCATCGGGGTGGTGCGGTACGTCGGCTGGTAAAGGCCAGAAGTCGACTTGGCATAAGCCGAGGAGGTGGTGTGGCAGGGGCCACAACTTATGCTGCTCGGCTTGATTAAAGCCAAATGCTGGCTCGACATGGGACGAGGAAGTAGCGTGCATAAGCCACGGTTTGGGCTACCACGTCTGGAATGCTTGCCAAGAATGAGGAAACTGCTTAAATTTGATTTTTCAACTGCCGTAGATAGAGCAATCAAGGACGGAGCTACCTAGATCGGAGCTACTGAAGATGAAGTGTTGGATGAGCGAACTGTTGAGTGCGAAGTGGCTGCTGCCCCTTACTATTTACTGCTTAGCTGGTCTTCGAGTATTCGATCTTTAAAGTTATGTGTCTTTCTCACACTGGAAAACAATTAGTTTGTCTTCTTGTACTAGAGAGCAGACCCATATAGGTCTCGGAGAATTAGTTTACCCTATCGCACTGGAGAACAATTAGTTTATCCTCTCGCACTAGAGAGTAGACCCAGATGGGGAATTAGTTTACCCTCTCGTACTGGAAATCAATTAGTTTATCCTCTCGCACTGGAGAGCAAACCCAGATGGGTGTCGGGGAATTAGTTTACCCTTTCGCACTGGAGAGCAATTAGTTTATCCTATCGCATTAGAGAGTAGACCCAGATAGGTGTTGGGGAATTAGTTTATCCTCTCGCACTGGAGAATAGACCCAGATGGGTGTCAGAGAATTGGTTTACCCTTTTGCATTGGAGAGCAATTAGTTTATCCTTTCACACCGGAGAGCATACCCATATGGGTGTCGGGGAATTAGTTTACCACCTCGCACTGGAGAGCATGAAAGTCATTGTTATGAGTGCAACTGAGGAAAACTGGATTGCTAGACAACTGAAATAATCCTCAACCTATGAGGTCTTGTTTGGCGATCTGCTTGAAACTTCGAACTGTTTGTTGAACCCGTGTAAAGGTGTACATGGGAAGCGCAGTGACCTGCTTCCATACTTTTATCAAGTATTGCACCATCATTAGATGTTTCGTCGTATGCCCTTTTAAGTCTTGGTTGGTGATCAGCTGAGAATCTGAATGGATTGCAAGCTTCTTCACCGCTCAGTCTTTCATTAGTAAGGGCTACTAATAAAGCCTTGTCTTCTGCTCCGTCGTTGAATGCTTTAAAGTTTGGAGTGCCATTGGCTTGGTCAGCGAGAGCCACATGGAAAGATTGGCACGGTTGGGAGCCGTGGTGGTAGATCGACACAGTTAGGAGCCATGGTGATAAATCAAGGGTTGCGGGGAGCCGTGGAGCAAGTAGGCACGACTACGAGCGCAGAGCTAGGGCTGGCTTGGGCCAGGTTATGCGCAACATGAGGAATTGAACCATTAGGTTTGTGATGCTCACATATTGGTGATTTGTTGTTTCAGTATTGAATAGTCTGAAATGTTAAGAACAAGGCAAGCCTTCGATTCTTGGTAGTTAGGTTGGTGTCATTTTGGTACTCGTTTACCCCCAGAGCGCCATTAGATTGAGTTTTTTGTATCCGACAATCTATGTGGGATAGTCTCGTCTGCCCAATCTTGTCAATGAAAGGTGACCTGCTTATGTTGGTCATGTCTCGTTGGAGCGCCTCGTCAGTATCTTCGTTGCACTGGAAATCGCGCAATCGTTCGGTTAAGAGCCTATCAACTTCTTCCTGAATTTTCCTCTAGTAGGGCAGCAGAGCTTCCGACAGTCCCCGGTTGTGACTTGTTAGTCTAGGCTTTTCTTCCATATGCTCGGCTTATCTATGTTGCGATTATGGTGCATGTGGTACGTTCTTAGTAGGCAAGCGAATTACTTGCAAGCTGTTAGTTGAACTTAAGCCAGATTGAGTGACTACTTCTCTCTGTCCGTCGTGTTGCCTATTTCGATGTGAGGTGGATGACGCTCCTTGCAGGCCTAGCCGCGAATTAACACTTCACCTGGAAGGTTTCTCATGTTAAATATCAGAGTGTGGCCCCAACCGTGAATGTATGCTCGTATGTGGGCCTAACTGAGGGTGCATGCTCATCCGCGTTCTAAGACGAGAGTATATGCTATCTCAGGGTCCTAGTTGGGAATGTACACTGCCAGAAAGCTCAGTTTGTGATTGGTTGAGTGGTTGCTTGTTAGGACATTGTTGAAGAGGTTCGTTGTCTGCCTTTGTCCTACTTCGGGACACCTCATATAAGGCACGCTGCATCTCGATATGTTGCAAGAGTTGATTCGCCAAGGTAGTCTATTGCGCGAGGGCGCTTGCCAACTCTATGACTTGTCGAGACAAGTGTTGTTGCCTTTTAGGGTGGAAGAGCTTGGACGATATACGTTTCCTTGAGTAGTGGAAGTGTAATAGACTCCGGACATGAGATTTGAGTTAGGATATGTCAAATATGTGGATAAATGGGGTGAAAATACCCCTGGTTCAATCGTTGGTCTAAAAATCTAAAGTCGGGATGGTTGAACCGACCACTGGTTGATTGCTTAGTGGGCCACGGTAGTAAGTTGGGCCACCGAAATGGGTCGAGTCATGGGAGCGGGCTGAACCTCTGGTGTGGGCTGGGCCATAAAAGCACGGGTGCACTGGGTCTCCTCTCTCATCGACGTAACTTGGGACGGTTGCTGTTCGGCACTGGCCTGGGCTTGGTGTTGCTTTGTGGCGTAAGCCTGGGTGTGCCAAGCTGCTGCTGTTGGAGACTGGGCTTAGGCATGCTCCGGGGCCTGGGCTATTGAAATGGCAGCAAGCTGGCCTAACTCCGAGGATTGCGCATCTTAAGTCGTGGCCTGATGGTCTCACTGCCATGAAGCTGGCCCACTCATCACTGCCATAGTGGTCCTCGTGGTTGCCATGATGGTGGTGCTCCGTGGTGGCAAAGTTGGTCATTTTGCCACCGCATTGAGCCTCGTGGATCGTCGTGGTTGGGTTACGTCTCGTCCTCCATCATTTGATCCGAATCTTTGAACCTAGGAAGTTCCGTTCGTCGTGTTTTTGAATTTCCGGTCATTGTATTTTTCCCTTACCTCTATTCAAAGAATTAAAAAAATTTAGGAATAAGAAAGTATGAAAAAATTTACGAACGAACGAGAAATGAGAAACTTTGAATGCGAGAGTCTTCTTCGAGAATGTGAATCAAACTCTCAATGAAAGCACCAATTTGTGGATGCAAATTTTCGACGTCTTCTCTGTTGATGAAAATGCAATTGCAAAATAATAACACCTAAGATTAAGGCCAAAAGCCTCACGGGCCCACGATGAATGGGGGGCTTTGGCTGAAGAATCTCCGATGCCAAAGTTAGAATTAGAGAAAGTGTTTAGAAATTTTTTGGAAGAGAATGAACTAGCATTTTAGTGGGAAAGCATGACTATTTATAGGGGAGTGACCGGCCCTATTTAGAGAATAGGGGCTGGCCACATATGGTCAAGTTGTGAGTGTAATTGCAAGATACTATGTGAAATAATATCTTGCAATTAACTTGGCTATTAATCGCAAATTGAATAGGAAAATTGGGAGTTACCTTTTGAGTGAGGATTTGATGAGGAGTGATGAGAGGGTTTTGAATAAAATATCATTTTGATCACCTTTGACTTTTCCTTGATTGAGCTGTTATTGTTTGTTGCATGTGCGTGTGAATACCGGTGTGTCTCGAGGGTAATTTTATCCTTTTAACACAAAAGTACATGTGTCGCCTCCATAATTTTCTTGATTATTTTTTTGCTCCACAGACATATTATACGATATCCTACACTAACTGTTACTAGAGTAAGCTGGATAATATTATTATGTCATCACTGAGTAGTCTCGAAGTAATGACAAGCTAAGTATAATAGTATAATCATGTTATTACGAAGTAATCTTGCCATATTGACAAGCTGAGAGTATATCTGTATAATCATGTCATTACAAAGTAATCTCGACGTACTGACAAGTTGAGTATAACTATATAATCATACCATTACAGAGTAATCTTGACGTGATAAGTTGAGTATATAACATACACGTGTAAGTGAATCTCATGTCGTAGACAAGCTAAGTATATATCATACACGGGCAAGGTGGATGTTATGTCAGTAGACAAGCTAAGTATATATATTGTACGCGTGTAAGCTGAATATGACAATTGTAAGCTGGTACAATACTCTAAACCTGTGCAGGGTATGTTTACCACAAGATAAGTAATAATAGAGAAATCAATATTTATATTTGTCTAGGCACGCTTAAAATTTAATAAAGAAACATTTTTTAAAGTAAAAGTCTACTCACACCTTCGACTAGCTCTCTTCGGAGGAGCCTTGTCTTTGCCAGTTGGTAAAGTCTGTACCCAGCCCAATCACAAAAATGTAACGTCTCGAACTCCAAGATGTGGTATCAATTAATTTTTATTTAATATAATGGTTACATCTTTCGAGTTAATCTCCTTACATACTCTAAGAATAGATCAAGCTAATCGTAGTTCATCGAGAAATTCAACATACACTACATAATGTGAGGGGCAAATGATGGAGACATCTTAACCACATTAGATTTAGAATTACATTAATGCAGTTATCCAACATGAATATCTTTTTGGTGGACTTGCTGTGCTGTATGATATCTCCACATGTTGGCCAAAACATCGGCAACAATTCCATTTTACAAGTATGAACTTACTCGTACAAATTGGTCACTAATCCCCTTATGCTAAATATGTCCACGCATGGTACCACAGTTCTTGCACTCAAGATCCTTAACGTTCGATTATCTCATTCTCTAATATCGTTTGTATAAATAAAACACTGATCCGTACCTAGAGAAAATTTTTAGACCGCATTTTTTTTTTCTTATTTGTTATAATTTTGTTGTGAAACCCTATCAACATCCATATTGACTGTGTTTGAAGCACTATCGCACTGTCGTTTATAGGGAGGCAGTCCCCAAGAGTTGGACACAAATGCAAGACATACAACACTCACAAACAAAAATTTAAGCAAGAGCTCAAATCAAATCCACAATTTCAGGGATAATTTTGAACTCACAAAATATTTTCACCGTTAGAATTGAATTAAGTAACATTTTGTGTATTCAAAAAGAGCGTTGGACCATGCCACCAGGATGTCCAAAATGACCTAAATGCCCTCTATGTGTAATCATGTCAATTGCTTGACGTGCACAAATTTTGTTGAACTTGGATTATCTCCCCTCGCATCCCCTCCTTTTCAATCTAGACCGCTCAAAAGAAATCTGATGGCTTGAAATTGTCCCACATATTTAATGAGCTTAATTTTATTTTTTATTGCTTTTTTTCAACAATTCTTCCTCTTCTCCACTCATGTCCACACCACCATTTACTTTCCTTCTTATACATGCTAGTCATGATTGGTTCCTCAAGTCGATCTTGATGCCGTAACAGAAATTAACAGTTATCTCGAAGGTCTCAAAGATATTGGGGATGTCGGAGGGAAATCTTGAATTAGATTGTCGTTCTCATTGATTTGTTCAACAACCCTCACATGCGTTATACAACAAGACTGGATGGGAGGGAGAGAAATAGGAAGAGAGAGAATGCTCCTCCAATTTGATTTCAACATATGTCAACGAAGACACATTACCCCTTGAAGAAAATTTGAAATTTATCAAACCACAAAAAATGTATTATGTTTCAACGTATCTTGTGAATCTAAATTTTCGACTGCTAAATCTTGGTCATTGAAATGACAATAAATTCCAAAATATGAGATCTACAACAACATACTGGAAGTTTCTATCAAACCATGCCAAAACATGAGGACATTAAACCGAAAACAACTTACATTTAACGAGTTCACTACCATCATAGTGTCTCCAAAAATACATTTTTATATGAAGAAAATCTTACACATAACAATGTATCATTAAACCGTAACGCCACACAGTCGTGAACGCTTTCAATTTTACTCTCTCCATCAAACCCTATAAGTCAAAAACAAAAATTTAAAAGCAAATGTTAAAATCAGAAAGGGGTCAGAGAAGGAAGGTCCAAAAAAGGCACTGAAACTGAAAGGGAAAGGAGTGCGTGGTGCCCAGATCGGCAGATGGATACCATTCAAATGGATTTCAGAAGCCATGTGAGGGACTGACTCTGTGGCCCTCCCTTTATATATTAACCCTTGTTTAAAACAAAAATTACAAAATAAGACAAAGAGCCCTCCAAAAGTAACCCCCTTTACTCGCATGAATGGAAACAACTACGACTTTTCCTTCTTTTGTTATTATTTTTACCCCTCCTTTTTGTCATAATTTTCCAAATGCGCATAAAGTTTTATTTTCTTTTATGTTCAAACAGCCTGCTCATATAATGGAGAAGAGATCATTTCCAAATCTTTTCTACTAAGATCACCAGATCAAGTGATCTGGATATTTGAAATTTCATTCAATAATTAAAAATTATTATAACTTTTAAAGGGTTAAAACAGATAGACCGTTGGATGAAATTTCAAATACCCGAATCACTTGATCTGATGATCTTGATGAAAAAGATCCAGAGATGATCTCTTCTCTGTATAATGCAATTGTAGATTAAGCCTAAAGATGGAGCCAGAGGGACTCGGCTTTTTACCCTCCCTCCACTGAGTCATCTCCTCCGCTGCTTTTTACTTTTGGGGGCTCCATTTCAGTACAATTGTTATGCTTCTGCTACACTTGCTCACTACTTTATTGGCTTTCTACAAAGAAGATTTTTTTCCCTACTAATCTCTATGTTCTTCATTTTCTTTTTACTTGAACGGCTACATTAAAACTACGTTAATATCTTATATTATTTTTTTAATAAAGACACAAAGCCAAAAAACAAAATGTGAAAGAAGGAGAAGAAAGAAGAGAAGACAAAAGAGGAAAGAAACCTACTCCATCTACAACAATCACCTCTCAATCTGATTCAGACTTTTCATCTCTCTAGCACAAAAAGGAGAGCCCCTTAAATCGAACATGTACAGTCTCATAGTAATTCGTGACATTCTAATTTAATAATTTATCTTCATGCCGAATAAAAAAACTTACATATAATTTTATATTTATTTACTTAGCCATAAACCGGTTACATATAAGTCTGAAGTGGTAAAATAAAAAGAAAAACTAATGAAAAGGGTTTGAAAACTTTGAGTTTTAATGATAAGGACAAAATAAAGGGTAAAATGAATAGTACCAAGATTGACTTTTTAGTGTAAAAATGTGATTTTTCGTTAAAGTGAACAGTACCAGATGTTTTTCGTTAAAGTTCACAAAATAAAAAGATAAAGTAACCTAAATTAAAATATCATATGAAAGTTGATATGTTACATTGTTACAGCTTGCTTGCTTGCTGTGGTCCAGCTAGCACATACCTACGGAGATAGGGCAGAGAGTACTGAAATAGACCCCACTCAAATAAATCAGTCCATCTGTTCTTTTATGTATACAATTAGGTATCATTATTCTAAATAGTATAGATACATACATACATACATATATATATATATATATATTAATGACAATAGTGATCTTGCTGAGATCTTGTCTACAAGTTTGCTTTGATATAGGTATATGCTTTTGGCTATATAGCTAGATGATCTTTTCCTTCCGTTTGTAATCCTTCTCAATTGTTTCTGCAAATTAAGAAAATATACAAAATGTAATTACTACCAAGAACGAGGGATTTTTTATGGTGCTCCGGAGTGTTCTTTACTCTGAATTTTAAACTGTTAAGTACTGATCAAGATTCTTGTTCTAGAGTATATAGATACTCTGAAGCACCATAAAATTTTCCCATGAGTGATCACTTTGGCTAGAATTGTGTATAATAAGCTTATAAGAATCTTGCAAGAGATTGAAATGTATGCTTACCCTAGCAGTAGCAAAGTCATGTCTCCCCCAATGCTGCCCATGCTTAACTTTCTTAATTACATTCCAAAAGAAAACCTAAAAAGTTAAAATTAATAATTTGTTTATTTTTTTATTTTTTGATCTTTATATGGATCATAGTAGTAGTAAAGCAAAGCATATGTGTATGTGTGCGTTTTTGTTTGTATTTTGTTATACGGGGAAAGAAGAAGCGACAGTACCTGGACATTTGGAAAGAACAGATTTTGGGGAATCTGCATTTGGGGTAGAAGTGGTGGGCAGTAAATTATTATTAATATTGTTAGAAGAAATGGTGGTGGTTCTGGTGATGCCTTCGGTATTGACTTGTGCAGAAGCAGTAGTTGAGAAGACATTTATTTGGTCTCCAGCAGCTGATTTCTTCGGAGATGCAAATAGGCTATCAGGGAGAATGTGCTCCATACTGCTTTTCAAATAAAACAATGAATTAGCATTGATTTGAACATTATATATTTATTCAGAATTTAATTTGAAGGTTAAATTTATTCTGAGCAAAACCTTTCATGCAGGCTAAAATCATCGCCATTGTTATCTTCAGTTCCATGATTAAAAGTTGGATTCATCTCCTGCTGCGGATTTTCAGCTTCATCATATTCTGCAAGAACATGCAATGTGAACAAGGCATAAATGAATTAAGCACCACTAATTGGAAATGGAAACCGATTTCAACACACCCCTTTTCTCTTTCTGCACACAACTTACTCCCGACCATTGAGTCTCCTATAATTTACTCAGTACAATTATAAAAAATAAGCAGGGGTGTGCATGTGGATAAAAAGGGTGTGCAAATCACTTCCCTTGGTAATGCAACTATCTTTCTGCATCAACAACTCTAGAAACACATTGATTAGCAAACCTTGTGGGACTTCTTCATTATTGCCTCTAGGTGAAAAATTGAAGAATTGATTTTTGGATGCATGTGACAAAGTGGGTGAAGGAAATGGAGACCCTTCTGATAAACCATTGTAGTACTGATTCTGATGATGAAGATTGTTGGGTTTGATGCCTAGAAGTTGGAGGTTCATAAGTCTCCTTTCTTGGATTTCAATGGCTTGCTGCAACTTAGCCTGGTCCTCTAATTTCCTTCTCAAAAGCATGTCTTGTGTATTGTAAAACATTCTTGATCCTACAAAGACATCGAAGAAAATAAGATTAATAGTGAATCCTCATTTTACATGAGCTGTTGTATACCATCAAAGGACCATGTTTTCTTACCAGGATTGAGATCATAATGCTCTCTCGAATCGATGGCAGACAGGCTTCTACACAGATGGTAGTCTTCCCTCTCAAACTGTTGGTGTTGTTGCTTCCTGCAATTGTCAATTCAAAGCAAAATTAACAATGTGGAAGGAGGAAGGCACAAATTGTAAAAGCAAAAACAAAACCAGAAGACTCAAAAATGCACGACTTACTTGTCTGGGATTTTGCCCTTCTCCTTGTAAGGCTTCACAAGCACCCGAGAATCGCATACGAAATGAGGATTCCCTTTCGCCAAAATGATCTTCACAGTCTCGGAGTAAACGAATGTAACAAATCCAAACATCCTCTTTTGCTGGTATGGAATCCTCACATCTTGTACTGGTCCATAAATGCTTCAAAACCACACAAGTTCTCAGTTTTAAGTACTTCATCAGGTTGCTAGAAGGACAAAAGAAAAACCATTTAATTACCTAAAATAATTAGAGACATCTTCTTCTCTAAATGTACTATCAGCTGGAAATGTCAAGTAGATCTGCCTTGAACTGTGATTGGCATTTCCTCCCAAATTTAAAGTCGAAAAGTCGTTTCGATCATGTTGGTATCTCCCAAACTTGTGAACTTCATCAGCCATCATCAATGCAGATGCTGCTGACCTGAAAAAACACATGAAAAATCCAAACAAAATTCATTTAGAGGCAATAACTTTATGCACAAGTTAAATTTAGTAAGAACCAAGCTTGAAGTACATTTTATTAGATTGTGGTCAGTTTTTTACTGAAAAATTGCAGCGGAAAGCATGGAAAGTTAAAGATGACTTGATGATCTGCTTTATTCGTAAAACTGAAGCGAAACACAAAGTAGATCGGAACATCATACCCCAAATGATTCCGGATAAACAACCAAAAACTGTAAATACATTTTACTACCACTTTAGTTAATATTACAAGTATATATATATATACCTTGGAGAGTCATTTTGTTGTTGCGTAAGAAAATCCATGCACTTGTTGTATGGGAAAGAGGAAGCATCACCACCGCGGCCAGCCATGAACTGTGACACTGCAGCCAGTTTCTGCTGCTGAGCAGCGGCATTGGATCTGATTATCTCCTGGCACTGTTCAATCACATTGGCATTGCCTGGAGAAACAACATTAACTGAGCTGCCGCCGTGGAGAAAACGGCAGGTGCTGCCGTTTTTACAGAACCCTCTTGAATAATACAAACATGGTTTCCATCCACCCCCAGAATTCAAATCTTCAGATCCATAAAACAAGTCATCAGTTTTTGGATCACTGAGAAAAGAAAGATTGCTCTGAAACTGATATTTGTCACCAACTTCGCTACTAGAAGCACAGAGAGAAGTAGGGTTAGTGTTTTTGGTAAGAATATTGGCATAAGACGGAGAAGAAGCAGCAGAGGGGCTCACGGAATTGGAGAGGCTCCAAAGGGTTGAGGAAGAAGAGTAGGAGGAGGAGGAGAGGGACAAAGGGGTAGGCCTAGAGATGGGGGTGAAAGTAGCAGAAGTAGTGGTATAAGTAGTAGTAGGGTTGTCGGAGGGAACAAGGGAGAGTTGGGTTTTGGCGTTGAGGATGAGATTGTGCAGGAGAGTTTCTGGTCCAAATGCCAAGCGTATCATCTCCTTGTCGCCATGGTCTTGCAGCAGAAGGTACCCCATGATTTTTGAGGCATTTTCTGGATCCAAGCTTTGGATCCTTGAGAAAACAATCTTGGTAGCTTCATAAGAATCCATGGAGAAAAACAACACAAACAACTTGAATGTGTGTTCTATAGAGAGAGATTGAGGGGGAAAGAGAGAGAGAGAGGAGTGGATCAGTGGAGTGAAGCTGGCCCTTTTGTTTTTATATATACACATATACGTATATGTACATACAATAATAAAAAGAAGGGGAGCAATAATGGGGCGGATGATTATTTTAATCTGATGATTGTTTTTGGGTATACAAAAGGGGAAGGAGATCCTGATCTATTCCATCTAATCATTTTCATTAAACAATTTGAATTTTTAAAATTTGATTTAATGGCTAAAAATATAGATCTATTTTAAAAATTATAATAACTTTAACTATATGATCAAATTTCAAAAATCCAAATTATTTAATGAGAATGATTAGGTAGAAAGGATCTGAAGAGAATCCCTTTCCTACAAAAGGAGAGGCAAATGTATGAGTGAGTAGGTGAAGTTTTTATTTAAGGACTAGATTAAGCTGTGCTGGTTTCAACTTGAAGATGAGTTGGTGGAACAAAGAAGAAAAGAGAAAGTATCAATTCAATTCAAGGGTGCTTTGATGACAGCGCAAAACCTGCACAAGCTACAGGCTGCACCCTTGGGAGAGTAAACTAGCTCTCACTGACTCACTCACTCACTCACTCGTTACTTTCTCTGTCCTCCATTATTTCTCTCTCTCTCTCTCTCTCTTGAACATAGTAGTTTCAAGGTTTTGTTGTCTTTACACAAAGAGACAAAACTAGACAAAGTGGGAGAACTGAAAATTTCCTCTCGTGGCAAAAAAATAGAAATTAATTTTTGTGTTCAGATCCATTAGGAATCAAATTCAAAATTAAAAGTTCCAATAATTCTTTTGTTAATGGGTTGCACGTGCCTCATATGTGAGCTAAACTTGCCATTCCCCCGCACCCTTCATTTTTGTACTGAGAACAAAGAAAGAAAGAACTGAAATCTTCTCCACCATCATGCGTCACCCCCAAGTTTTCCCAATCAAGATCGACGTACCCCGCAGTCACAGCCAATTGTAGCTGGTTGATCCAACCAAGGAGACCAATCTTTTACGATCCATCATGTCAAACCAATTATCAGTCATATTTTTCATTTTGCTGGTCCAACCAAGGAGACCAAACTGTTAACATCCACCATATCAAACCAATTATCAGTCGTATTTTTGGTTTTGCAGGCGTCACTTGCTTTGGATTGGGATTGTTCATAAGAGGCCTAGTCGATTTCAGGTGGTAGAGAGAGAGCGTGTAAGATAAAACATATTTTTAGAAGTCGTGTTCTTCATGCATTCAACTAATGTATATGCAGTTACAAATACAGAGAGTTCAAACAAGATTACAACTCTTCCTAATAATATTTGATATGTATATCCGCAAATGACAAATATTTGAATTCAAGCTATAACAAAGTCGTAGACCCGATTTGGAAACAAGAGAGGAGGAGTAGTGACACGCTCCGATCCCGATGTCTGAAGGACAACAGGATGGCCACGTGCTGGCCGACATCCGAGGGGGACATAAGCCATTTCATGAATGCATATGCTGAGAACATGTGAAAAATGCATATAAATTTCGCCACAACTACGCAATGTAATATTCAAATACAAACCTTACAAAATAATATAATAATATTCAACTACCAAGTTAATAATAGTGATAATGCATAATATGTTCATAGCATATTACTAATTTAGAATACAAGCAGAAGGTATAATAAAAAGTGCTATTACAAGAGTTGTCAAACGCAGAGAGGAGGACACGAGTTCACTGATATAGGAATGCCTCGTAGCTCGGATCGTATGTCTCGTTTCTAGGTCCTAAAGGGGTGCAAAACAAAACATGAATGAACCAAGTTTATATATATTGTCACAGCCCGTTCCGGAGATATGTATTATTTTATTCTCGAGGACGTGAAATGACGGTTTTATCCTTAGACGTTGAAATTGTAGTGTATGTGTGTGTGACATATTTTGGTACTTGGTTGTCATGTTCTTGGTTGGTCGGTTGGTGACCACGTGGGAGACACACACACACACACAAACCTCATCTCTCTTCTCTCCCGTGCTCTCTCTTTCAGACTCTTTCTCTCTCCTTCTTCTTCGTGCTGACGACACCCAAAACCCATTGAAACGTGACAGATCGAGGGTGTGAAACACACCATTGTGTTCGTGAGGACCATACGAGTTCAAAGGTACCATTTTCAGGTAAGAACACCTTCGAAATCACGTGAAAACTCAAACCCCGAATGAGGTACTGTTCATGCACTAATTGTTGTGAGGTTTTTAGGGGATTTCAAGCTCACATGGAGGTTTAGAAGGTTGTCACGAAGCTCAGGGTGTATCGTTAGAGTGTTTTGGACGTCGGGATAGTGAATTTCAACCTTGGCCGGTTTTTCTTGAATTTTCCCGACTAGATCCCGTGGTTTTTTAGGCTTGAAAGAGGTATAAACTTGTTCTATTCTTCATGCACTTCATTTTAGTATAAAGATTGTGAAAAATGGTGCAAAAATGGCCGAGATTTCATGGTTTAAAAATTTCCAGTTTTTCGGCGCCGGTGACGGTCGCCGGAGTTCAGAGGTAAGAGACAACGGAATCTTCCGTCAAGTCTGACGGAATATTTCGATGCCGTCAGTTAGTTTGGACAGATTCCGTTAGGACTTAACGGAATATTCCCGATATATACCTGACGGCGCCTGTCACGTGGCCGCTTATTGCCGTGCCTTGGCTAGCGCGTGGCGGCATGTGGGTGGTCGGAAAATTATTCTAAAAATATGGTGATGTTCGTGGAGTTATGTAGATCACGTTGATATATTCAAACACCTCATTTGAGCATTGTATGAGAAGTTATTAGCTAATTCTGCTTATGTGCTTTAAATAACGTTTTTATAGTTAATTCACATATAGATGAGACTTATTCTGAGGACGAGCGCGTTCAAGGGCGACTTGGGGGCTACGACCTTTCGACATATCAGTGAGTGGACTTTTGGTTTTTAGTGTATATTTATATACTTGATATTTTTCCAGAAATATGTGTTTAAATAAAAGTATGCCGTAAATGCCATGCATATAAATTTATATTTCGTATATGAATTGGTATATGATGCATTATATATATAATTGTGGTGTTGTGAACACTCAGGTAAGCTCAAGTGAGTTATGTTTGGTTATGTGAATTATGAATGGTGCGATATGTGATTGAATAATGTTGAGCTCATAGAACTGCACCTAGGGTGATTGTGATTTAGCTAGAGATATGGCACATGCCTGTTTATTATGTCACCTCCCGCACCATATGCTCATATTGGATCCAATTTAGGTGCACAGTCATGTCGTATAGACCATCTTAGGTGGTTCCAACTCGTAGGTGACTAGCTATTTATCGCTCAGCTATTATGTGTAAGTAGTATTGAGCATGATTACACTACACACATTATTGTGTACATACCTTTTCATTTGGTTCCAACTCTTGTGCAGTATAATGTCGTATAGGTCATTGTAGTGACTCCGGCTAGATTGACTTTTGAGCTATGAATTCAGCCATCCAAACTACCACAGGGGTTCCGGCTAACATGATATTTATATGAAATTATTCTCACCTGAATTGCTTACTCTGTTATATCTTAGCATGGCATACATATGAATATGATATTGTGAAGCATGATTTGAATTAGTATATATATGCTTATCTTCTGATTCTGGGAAAAATTATACATGTTTTACAGCGAGGGGTTAGAAATGTTGATAAATGAAATGGTTTTGTAAAACATTTGTTTTTGCCCACTCACGTTTTCTGTTTTGCGCCCCTCCAGGTTTTAGGTAAGCTTGTTGTCGGTGGCCTTGAGGATTTCGGCGGTTCTGACCTATCAAAAATAATTGTAGGACATCTTATGGTACTGTATGACTAGTACTTGTCCTACTGGACTGCACCTAGACTTTCTATGCTCTGATTAGGAGTATTTACTTTTGTATCTTACTCTTAACACTTCTCGCTTTCTAGTGCACTCTAGTAGTTTCGGTTTTAATTATTCGTTTATTTCTTATCTTAATGCTTCCGAACTGTGCACATGGCTACGTCACCCTCACGTGACGACCAACATGCCTTGATCTGGTCAGAGTGTGTCATATATAGTAATACTAAAATAGTTATTCATCAACATACTAACCCCCAGTTTATGAAAACTCATATAGCATAATAAGTAATAGGTTTTCCGAAAATCCTAGCATGCCATAAAATCTTCATAAAACATATATCATATATAGTGTGCTTAGTAGTGGTATCACAATCACCTAAAGGCATATATAAATATCTTTCGCTCGAAGGCACTACATTGCCCGCCCAAAGGCATATATAAATCTTCCTCCCGTAGGCACTACATCGCCCGCCCGAAGGCACACATGTATGAAAATGCACTAAGCAAGCACAAGAAATTATGAACATAATATTTCCAAAATATATCTCATCAGAGCTCAATAATTCAAACATCATCTCATAAATCATATTCATAAATATTTGAGTAACGTAAATTCGATAAAGTATGATATTTCATAAAGCGTAAATCCAATTTACTCATAAATGTTTCATAAAACGTAGTCATAAAATCATGCTTTTGATGTATGCATTTCTAAGAATAAAATCATGCATTTTGGAAAGGGTCCACTCATAGATACTCTATCGTCGAAGAGTCGTTCGAACTAGGGTGGATGGAAATGCCACTAACAAATGCACTTAAGCACATAAAGGGACTAATCAATAAAACTATACTAAAGCAATTGAATTTGGAAAAATAGACGTCGTAAATGGATTCAAGACGTCGAAAAACATAAAGGGGAACCTTGAGTACCCTCTCGCGCCACCACGTACCACCATGGGGCCACACACCACAGCACGAGCCAAGTTGGGTCACCAGAAAGTTGCCAGGAAAAGTCGCCCAGCGGCGGAGCATAGTACCTCCAATAGAGGCGCGTATGGTCCAAGGTTTTGGGCTGGGTATAAAGGTTGGGCTTGGATTCGAGTCGGGTTAACCTGGTTTCAGGCCGTGGGTCGCTCAGAAACTGGACAGAGCTTCTAGAGCTCCGTTCGAGCTTATTTCTTCACCATTTAATGTACAAGCTATGGAGATGAAGCTTAGGATGAGAGGAAGAAGTTTGTACCAATTTGGAGATGTGTCGTGGCCGGAGTTGGTCGAAAAATCGCCTAGAATGCACAGGTTCTCACCGGAATCTGGGGAAAGCTTACTTCGAGCTATTTCTACACTTAACAAGTGTGTACAATTTAAAACAAGCTCCGATCTAACCTTAAAGCACACCCCAAAGGTTTCAAGGGACTTATCCACGTTAGAAAAGCCACAAAACATGTTGGAGTTCGTCGGGGGAGGTGTAAACTGTGACTCTATCACTGTTGGGGTTCCATGGCTTGGCACATGGGTTTCAAGGTCTCCACATCCAATTGGTGAGGGTTGTGGTTGTTGTTGTTAAGCTTGGGGAGGAGAAGGAAAGGTTGCATAAAAAAGAGAGCTCGGGTGAGAACTTAAGGGAAAGAGAGAAAGTGAAGGGGAAAGAGAGAAGGATAAGGAAATCAGAAAAAGAGGAGAGAATCCGGATAGGGATAGGGATAAAGGGAGAAGAATCCCCATGTAGGTTCCACGGTTCACAATTTAAGATCGCATAATACGAAACACAAAATATCCGAAAACATTCAACGTTTCAAACGTAAAATCTTCGTTACATATCCAATTTTGAATCCATTCACGTCTAAGTGTTTGTGGCGATGAGTACGATAAGAATAAATTATTAAAATTAGAACTATGCATTTTGACGAGGTAGTCAGCGAAAGTCAATTCACGTGGAATGGGAGGAAGTGGAGAGGATATATAGGCAACAAAAGTTTCTATCGCTGCCCAACCATAACCCTAACTCAGCCTAAAACTAAAAGGATGATGAAATGACAATTGTAGCCTCACATGTGAGGGCCACGTACAACCTATTAGTAGAAGAATTAACATAACTTTCAATTTTGGCCTTGAATCCTAACGGATCTCATAACAAGGGTTTAATTCCTTTATTTATTTATTTATTATTTATTTTTTAACACAAGAGCAGTCTTCAGAATATCCTTGTTGAGGCCTAAAAATGTCACACGCAAGCCTGATGAAGCCTTGAAGCCCAATCGCTATACAAGCCTCAAGTCAAAGCCCGAATACATGCAAAAGTGCGGAATCAAGGAAGGAATATGTTCGCAATCATGCCACGCTACAGTAATTAAGCCATGAATTTATGTAAATCACACCATGCCCATGCCTATGCCTATTTATCACACCAAGTTCTATCATGCTAACTACAACTCATGCTAAAATAAACCCAAGTCATATACTAGGGGTTTGCCAAGTTGTGGATGGTTATGGAAGTTTATCGGGCCTACGTGGAGTCAAGATTATGAAAGGCTTTTGCTTGCTTGGGAGCCCAAAGATCCAAGCTCATAACCTTTGCAATCCACAAGGGCAAGTTTAAGAGAGAATCAACTTAGTTTCCCCCTTTCCCTAGAAATTAACTTTACCAACTTAGTTAGGAGTGAACCAAGTCCTTAAGTCATAGAATCACATGAGGAGCCAACAAAGCATGCATTAATGGCTGACTTTCCTATCCTAGTTCATGCAAAAGATCAACGCGCAAAAGCCATGCGTCGTACTACCAAAAATAGCATTTGTGAAAGGCTAACATGAGAAAGCAGCGCCTTGGGAAGAAGGCATGATGCAAGTTGCATAAGGTGGCATCTAGCCATCTTACACCAAAACGGACGTGGCTGGAGAATTAGGGAAAAATGGAAGAAAGGACCAAGCCACAATTAGAGATTCCTTAGGAACCCTAGAAAGGAATCGTTTACCTAGAAAAATAAATCAGAAGCCATTAGAAGAGGCTAGAACATCATAACAAAAAACCTTAAAGCTTAGAAAGCAACACCCCTGCAACCTCAATATTTTTCCATAGCTTTTCCTCTGAGTATTCTATCCATCAGAAACCTTGTTACCACCCTAGGAAACCCGAATTATCCAACCTAAAACACCATACAACCATGCAAACTCTCTCTCTTTCATGCTAAACTGATAAACTTCTAGCTTCCACAACATACATAACTTGAGCAATTAAGCTATTATTTTCTTAATCATGCTAATCTTTGAGTCATTGATCTAACCGGGATATTTTCTAAACGAGCTAACTTTTTCGAGAGATTCCAGGACTTGGTATGAAACCGAACGAAGGGAGACGAGAGAAAGTTCTCAAAGGCGACGTCCACCTTGATCTAAAAGTCCCCCAACAATCCTATTATCATGAGGACTATTAATCTGATTTGGCCAAATATATGTGTACAAAGAGAGTTAAGGTATAAAGACAATTGAAATAGGATATGAGTCATAACAAAAATACTACTATATAATACAATTCTAAATATCATGAAAGATAACTCGATCAGTGCTTCCATTTTAATTGGTGCATAGATCTCACGCATGTCCACTTGTTAAGCAGGTTGTAGAACAGTCTACTCTAGCCCTCCTTAGTAAGTGCATCTGACAATTGATATTCGAATTTGTAAAACAGAGTTGGTGAAGTGGTATCTCAAATTTGACGAGATAGTAACCTGATTCGATTTTGAAGAAAATTAGGTAGATTAGTGCTTTTTCTTTAATATTTTTTTTTAATTTTATAATTAATGGGAAGAGGAAGGGTTCGAGACTCTTATAATAATTCTGGAAAAGAGGAAATTTCGAACCCGAGACGTATAAGTAAAAACTCAACACTCTATCACTAAAATATTGGACCACAAGCAAGTAGATTTATGTACTTACTTAAAGCTCAGAGTTGAGCTAAGACCATACTTATCTTGACCTATTGTTGTGAGTATGTTAAGATTATTTCAATTAAACCAAAGTGTGCATAATAATTGGGTTGCTGGCAAAAAGTTAAAGAGGTGTCTGCGAAGAACAAAAATTGCATGCTTGACTAACATGCTTATATTTTCTCTACTCGTTTGGGAATAGACTTTGGGAGGTAATACCATTTTTAAAACTCAAACTCAATTAATAGTACTTTGCTTCTTGTTAAACTCATTTAAGGATCATACTCCTTTATGGAAACCATTAGAAAGAGAGATTATACTCATTATGTTCACCATCATGTGATGAGAAATGTAAATACAAGAAAATAATCTTAGGATGCATGTTATCTAATTTTGGAACACAGTTAGAAAATAAAGGATTTGACTATAATACTTTCATGTATTCAATAGAATCACTATTTTATTAATAAGATGATTGTATTAAATATATATGTTCACATAAATTATATATGCTCGTTGGATGATAATTTTATTGAATACATACAAATATTGTAACCGACTTATTTGAAAACATTCTAGAGTCATTTTATATTAGAGTGAATAAGTCATTTAATTTATTAAAAAAAAAAAAAAGAGATGTATTCAACAAAATGTAGAGTGTCACTAAAAGAAGTATGAGCTGAAAGCCCACATCTTCAACATAGGGCTATGGCCCTGCTTCAGTTCACAACTGCACATGAGAGGCAAAAGCCTCTACAAAGTAAAGGGTTTACGCGGTGGTCGAGATTTCGGCCATGGTGGTCGAGATGAGGGATACGCCGCCGCCGCCGCCTTCGGAATCCATCCTTCAGGGAAGTTCAGTAGGTCCAGACAGATTTCTCTCGATATATAACCAAAACAAAGATCGCCAATATAAAGCGTCGAAAACTAGTTCAATGCTTCCACCCATGACCCTCAAGTGGCTGCTTCTTATTGCAGCAACGATGAGGTTTGATTCAACCCGACATGACGGACGTTATCATACGTTCATCATTGCATATTCTAATATGCAATGAGCCTCGTATTTTAATGTTGCAAAACAAAAGACTACTAGCAAAACAGATAATAGACTAAAACCCTGAAACTACAAAATCCTAGTGTCTATTTCCTGCGTTATAAGCACTAGCCAGCCTCTCCGCACGCGCGAGAGGCCTTTTTTTTCGTTTTTTATCTTATGACAGGATGACACTTTGATATAACGTTCTGCCAATATACAACTGAGGGGAAATGAGACAAGAATCATAAAACTTGATACATAAATGAAGGTTAAACTACATTTAAAGTTACAAAATTCATGGTCTTAGCAAGCAGCTTCAAAGTCACATAAAATCACACTTAAGGAAACATCCATATGTTAACAAAAACAAATCACTGTACCTGAAAATCATCACTTGAAACCACAGTAAGGAAAAAAGTGGGGGCTCCCACGCATAATTAGAGATGAATCCATAAAACAAGTGAATTGCACACACCACCTCGAAGCTCTAATAACTCGAGGATAAAACATCCTACACCCTGTTTGAAATCGGGGCCCCTCATGATGTAAATGTGCACACCACATTAATATCTCCTCCTAGGACTCCTTGAGCGACGTTCTCTAAGCGGTCTGCATAAATTAAAAATGTTAACACAAGATGTTTTAAAGAAGCATGTGCCTGAAAGTTAGTTATAAAAGCCTTAAGCATTATTAGAAACACCTATACTGTACGAAAATTTCACAAGATTTGGTGTAAATTAAAACCTTGAGTTCTTCCTGGATCCATCAAGGAAGGATCCATTGCTGAAGGCCCAATCAACAGTTAAAACTTGTGTAAGTAACGGTTCTCCGTTCATTTTGTCTATCGCAGTTTTTGCCTCTTTAAAACTCTCATATTCAATCAGTGCATACCCCTGATACAAAAAATAATAATAACAATTCACATTAAGTCACTAAAGAACTATTATTTAACTTCTGACTAAGAAACCGGTCAAAACACTGTCTGAAAGCCTTCTAATCATCCATTGTCATATGAATTTAACGGTGCATCACCAAAACAAAAGCATGAAATAAGCCCCTTAGAATGTCAAATAGCATTCTTCCCATCCTATATTATTGTATGAATACAGAACTACTTATTTTTCTGAAAATAGAACAAAAACTGCACTTCCTAAAGAAATTTAGACTCAAGCAATATATGGATTTGATTGTTCAAAAGCTTATTGTGAGATGCAAATATACTGTGGCTCAAGAAAGATGACTGCTTAACATTTTGATACAAAATCATATTCTTTGCTTTTACTGGAACAATATTATCACAGATGTACATATGCATTTAACATCCTAGTGAGCAGTTTCAGCATTTTAATATTTCCATTCCACAATATATTGTTTTTATTATTGGCTCCATTAGGATGTAAGAACTCCCAGTTTAGTTGCTTACCAAAATAACGGAAGGTCCATTATATGTAACAGATTTTTATTTAAACTTTTTAAGTTCGTAAGGCAAAAACCAACACCCCCACCCCCCTACTTCAACTCTATACCATCAGAGCACCTGATTAATGTAACAAAAGGTTCTGATCTCACAGGTAAATAAAACCCCCGTTTTAGGATTTGGAGCCTTTAGGTTTCCAGTTTAAAAAGATTATGTCGTCTAGACTTGGGTTAAAATAATGGCCAATATACCAAGTAAAGAAGGTGGGAACAGGATAAGAAGATATATCTGTCTATCCTCTTACCATAAAAGCATTAAGACTTTACAAGGCAAAAGCAATGTTTAATCAAGCTTCGTAATTGATCTAATTAGATGAGGGCTTATAGAATATGCTCTAGGAACCATGTAACATCGATAAAATGAATTGGCAAATAGAGACCCAGAATGTGGGTTACTTTTATGAAAAGAAAAGGCAAGCTTCTGACTTCCTCTTCACCCAATTCTTTTGAAAAGAGCATGACTGCTTCTTAATTCCCATTTTAAACAGTCAGAATAGGTCATAAGCCTTTTGGCCTTCACTTCTTAGAGTTAAACCACCACCCTGACATGTTGAGCTCCCCTTGTTCTTGTACAATCCTTTTGTGTGTATTTAGGGGGGGGAGTGGGGTTTGGGGTAGTGGTTCAATTCTTCATGCACTGTTGAATAATAGAATTTCCAATCTTGTAATTAAAAGGATTGATAATCCAACAACTAAATTCAAAAGCTCCATGGTCTTATGCAGATTCAGTCAGTTCTGTGAATTTTCAAAAACTTATTTCCATCCTTGACTAGAAAAGATTTAAGAATTTCACCCACAACTTTTTTTATTTTTTTATTTCTGGTATTCTCCATATTCTATAACTGATTAATTACTTATTACCACTGTTTTTCAATAATTTAAAAAAATGCACATCCAAATTTCATGGTATAGATAATGAAAGTACTATCATACCTTCACAAACCCGGTGCGGCGATCAAGATTTAAATGCAAATTTTTTATCTCCCCATATTCACCAAATGCATCTTGTAGGTGGTCCTCTTGGGCCTCTTCATGGACCCCAGTGACCAGAATAATCCATCCCTCAACGGCTGTAGACATTTACAAAATGAAAGAAAGAAACTGTCAGCAGATGCAAGGGTCAACTATATGTAAGTAAGATTAATTTCTCTATGGCTACAAAAAAATAGAAAATTCTATGATAGTTTAATGAAAAGGTTCTGTGTAAACCATACAAGAATTTAATTCTTGACTGACCAAAATCAAAACAGTAGGAATTTATACTAAATAATTCAACTATTGAGGCCTTAGCATTACTGAAATAAGTCTAACAAGCAATGGAAGGCAAGAATGGGCCAAATTAATATAATTGCCTTCATAGTTGAGATAAAGAATGAATTCATGACTTGGTACACATTCAAGCAGCTTCTTCCAGCAGGTAGAATTACGGGCCACCAACCCAAAATCAATGAGAGAACATATTACCCACTAGAGGTCAAAATGAAACACATTACAGTGGAATCTTAAAGTTTAAATTTGAACTAGTAAAAGAAATAGAAAAGATGTAGGCAAGATAATGAACATAAAATGAGGCTATATACACACCAACAAGAAAAATAAAAAAGGAAAACTTGATTTCCAAATAAGTAGGACACTATTATTTTTGCACAGAATGCTGAAGTGGATCTAGACTGCAATATGGTAGGCCATGCTTAACAAAAGAAGCCTAGCCCATAGAAGTTTATTTTAAATCTCTAGACAAGCATTTCAAGTTTTCAGTTAATAGAGAAAATATGATTTAACCCATCATTGCAACAAATAATCTTCCTTTTCCGATAAAGGAGGAAAGAACATGAGGTTTAAAAGTCATAAGCTTTCAAGTGAGAAAAAAAGGAAAAAAGAAAGAAAAGATATGGAAAATTGAATGATTTTCTGCACCTTCGAGAATGAACTTCCCATATTCTTATTACATTTGTTTCCTGAAAAACCTCAAGAAAAAAAAACCATCTCATGCTCATCTCATTCTTGCCGAAACTTCAATATGAAAGGTTTACATCTTACAAGCTCCAAATAAATCCACAAATTAGAGTCATAACCCACCTTTCCTACACATCTTATGCATTTGCAGTGTTCCTTTCTAGTCATACCCACAGATGTTATACTCAGTCCCAAATTTTAAAGCATTTAAACACATTTTGACTGCCATTATGCTCCAAATTTCAACTTGCTGCCACAACACACACAACACACAGAGATATACCTAATTACCCCCAATAAATCCGGACAAACAAAAATGAAGAATGCTACAAATCCAATCTAAAACCTGTTTCCATCAGATAAAACTCCAAGAATCCTAAAACCCTAGCTACCAGCAAATTCTAAAAATTGAAACTTTCCCAAAACATACAATCCAAGCTACCAATCAATCAGGAATCTCTTTCCATCAGATAAAACCCCATGAATTCTAAAATAATAGCTACCAATCAATTCTAAAATTGAAACTTTTCGCAGTACCAAAATGCAACAAAAACAAACTATATATATATATATATATATATATAGAGAGAGAGAGAGAGAGAGAGAGAGAGAGAGAGAAGAGGGGTGGAGGGAGAGGAGATTTACATCGTTGGGGTTCGAGGCCGTTGGAGGAGTTGAGAGAGTCGAAGTGGGATGCAGTGAGGCGGCTGTTACGGTCGGCATTCAGATCTTCACGGAATCCGCGACCTTTGGTCTTCTTAGGGGCGGCAGACGCCGCTCCGACGCCGGTGATTGCGGACTTGAGCTTGGGGAGTGGTGCCCTGGGGGAGGCGGAGGGCTCGGCGTCGACGGCTCCGTCCTCGTCCATGAGGTCGTCATCTTCGGGCTCGAAGTCCACCGTTTCTACATCTCCGCTCGCCATAGCTGATGCGCTAGGAGCCCTGGAGGGTTCTAGTCTAGATGAGGAAGCGAAAAGGGCACAAGGGTTTGGGAATTGGGACGATTGGGATTTATGGGTTTTGCGTTGGGCTTTTTTGAGGAGACGATTGTTTTTTTTTATTTTTTTTTTTTAACAAACATATCACTTACACTGAGCAGAAAAAGGTGACCTTAATCTCTCAATGAGCTAATAATAATGTGGTTCAAATTTACCTTTGGTGAGAATCGAATCTAAGATCTCTCACTTATAAGTGAAGAGAAAAATCACTAGACTGTAGTACTAAGTGACTGATTGTTGTATTGAACAAGAGGTTTTTTAGTATAACCTATACAAACTGTGAGATATGTGTGTTAAAAAATTAAAAACTTAAAAAAATAAAATTTCCCACTACTTCTATAAAAACACGTGGTGTACATCCGCGTTCCTGTCACAATGAATTTTTTTTCATATTGAACAAATTTTGGTTTTGTTGATTGGACTAGTATGATATTCATATAGAACAAGAACTGAAACCAAATAGAACCAATTAAAAAAATCGAACCGAACCAAAATCATTTGATTCGGTTTCAGTTTCAGTAATTCAAGAATCGAACTAAACCGTATATATATTAATGTTATTTATTTATTATGTTGGATATTTTATTTTTTAAACCCAATTTCAAGCACAATTTGTAAACCCAAATACTTTAAAAGCTAAAATTCAAGTCCATTTAAAAAAAAGGTCTTCTTACTACAAACCCTTGCATATTCTTTTCTCCATCCTTTCTTCTTGCCGCATCTTCTCTCCCTCGTCTTTTTGTCTTTCTTTTCTCCTTTTCTTTCTCCCCAACAGGCCCATCTTGGTTCCTCTCCCACTTATTTCTTTTTTTTTATTCTCCCTCTTCTTTCTTCTCTCCCCCTTCTCCCGCCCTCCTCCAACGCCTCACTGACTATAAACCACCGCCAATTTTGAGCTACGTTTTAGATCCTTGAGGGTTTGTTTTTGCAGAACAATAATCATAATCTTCCAAACAAGTTGCCACAAAATAATAACAGCAATGCATTAAGACAGAGGAGTGATGATATTACAATTTGCTTTGCTCTCACATCTTCTATATATGTAAAACAATAATCATATCCTAGCTATTATTCTTCTTTTTTACTGTAAAGTAATCACGATGAGTTTACTTACTTTCTTCCCCTTTTGATTTTGGGTTGCACATCACAATTCGAATCATGAATTTAGGATAAGGGTAGGGGGTGCAGTAGCATATATTCTCATACAGGGATTACAAAGGATCAATTTTAGAATTAAAAAAAAATGTTCCAGGAAAAAAGGAGAACCAAACCAAAATCAAACTGGAAATAATCGAAATCTAAAGTAAAAAAAAAACCAAACTGAACCAAACCAAATAGTAACTTCAGTTTGAATTTCGATTTTGGCAAAAAACCGAACTGAATGGAAATGAACTCATTCCTACGTGAGCTTAATATGAGGAAGTGTACGCATAAAATAATGAGCATCATTCACTACATACCCAATCGGAGAAGTATTATCCACTGCCTCTAAATTTAACGCAACAAGGACTAGATGGGCATCAACTTCGAATTCCATTGGACTTGTTGACACTTCCTGAGCAAACATGACCGCTGTTCTTACTACTTCCATCTTAGCCTGTAATGATGATGATATTCCAGCCATTTTCAACGCCATCACAGGCACAAACGTTCCCGTATCATCTAGTATTACTACACCCATTCCCCATACACGACTGTGCTCCTCCCAGCCCCAGGCCCTATCAAAATTCATTTTGACCATCCAAGTTCCAGCTTCTTCCAGTTTACACAACAACGTGTTATGTGGTTATCGTCTTACCATGCCATTTCTTGAACTCCTGCAGATTGAATTTCCATTGGATGCGTGGAAGAGCCATTCGAGAAGAATGCATTCTTATCTTTCCAAATGGTCCAAACAAGGACGAGTACAAGATCAAAATTGTCATTGGACAACTTCGCCAGACTTGCAATCCAATCCTTCCAACCACAGTTTTTAGCTACATTCACTCGAAGCATAGTGGGCTCAAAAAAACAAACTGCAACGGCCTTCGGGCAGTCTTTCAAAATGTGTTCTACTAATTCATCCACCCTATCACAGAACATACACGCAGCAAGTGATGATTTTTCGCTTCATCGGGTTTGCCCTAGTTGGTAAAACATTCCAGCAATTTCGCCATCCACAAATCTTAAATTTATTGGCACACAAGATCTCCATAATGCCTTCCACATATGTTTTATCTCAACAGCCATCAAGGACCATTCCATTTCGCATGTCAAATCATATCATCTCGTGGTTGAAGAAAACTTCACGGAATATTTAATAATGAGTAATGCTAGGTAGATTAAAATTTTAAATCATGTAATGTGTTACCAATAGTAAATAAGCACATTAATAAATACTTAAGTAATAATTCAATCATCAATCACCATGTTATATGGTTTACAAAATTTAGCGTAAAAATTTGGTCTCTCTAGAATTACCCTTTAATAATTATCGAATTAAAAAAATTGTAATATCATAAATAAAAGCTTTAATAAACTAAAATATTTTTCTAGAATTGTTTAGGACAATGCTTTGTATTTTTAAAGTTCATGTCAATATTTTTGTGAGTACGTAATACCTTGTCAATATAGACACCTTCTTGTTGACCTTAGAAATTATAATGCTTATGTAGTGCGCAGACCGAGTAACTATTGAGCTAACTACATCTTTCTTGTGAATACAGGTGTGTCAACTTCTGGCCCAGCTTGGTCGGGCGAATAGAATAAATGTGGTGGTGGTGCCAAATGTGCTACTGATTTATGCACTTGAGCGATTACGGTCGAGGAAGGAACACCTATCAGGGTTCTAGAACCTGAAGACAAAATTGCTTACTTCATTATGAAGCTTAGGATATTCTACACCAGGCTCGACAACTTCAGCTATATTCATAAGAATATAAGTGCGCCAAATCAGTATCATGTTGTACGGGCAAAGATATCCAAAAGAGATAAGTGTCATTATGGTGAATACGACTCAGTAGTCTGAATGTCAAACTATGAAGTGTACTTAGGAGTAACCAATCATATGACACCTTACTTCGCTGGGGAGCTATTGAAGTGACTTCTTTAGGCGAAAGAATTGAAAACTCTTTGCTAGTCAAGACTTTGATAGATAACCAACCAACCGGAAGCAGTGTTGTTAATCCAAATTGAAGATACACCTAATGTAAGTCAACTATAATATGCACACTAAAAGTACTGACCTTGAGAAGTCATTGAATCCAAGCACAATAATGAATCACGAACACATCAACAAGCAAAGATCTTCTGCTCTCTTTACACGCCTTATGCACTCATATATGGGGTAGGTTTTGTGCTAGAATATTGTGTATAAGAGTGGGGACCTAAGCCTTATATTTATACGTGAGTATATTAGATTTCTTACCCATAAATAAATCCCTAATACATATCTTTAGCACCTCCAGAATCCATGACCTAACAGAAAAGATATTCCCAATCATTGTAGGTTTACTTCACCACCAAGTAATCCAGGATAATCAAATATTTCGTCCTATCTTGTAATCTTAATCAAATAGGACTACTAAATAGATGTAAGCCCAATAAAAGTCTTACATTCTCCCACTTGGGCAAGACATCTATTCAAACGCTTTCTTTAGGATCAAGAATCGATTTCCTTATGCACGCAACTTTGGAAGATTATTTGATAACAATATCTTTTCAAACTTAGTGTCAAATATCATTAGCTTATAGAACTATAGACCATGATATCCAATAGAGTGAATACATACCTCTATAATCACATACAAGCAACAATATTCACATAAAGTACCAACAAGTCATGGACAAACATATATATATGATAAGTGAGCTTAACAGTGAATATCACACTTAACACATATAGTCCTCTTTACGATCACAAAGTGATCTTCCTTAATGCTTAGAATAAGCCCTTATGTCAAAAGGACAATCTTGATATATAGTAAAATTAGCTAACTAGAATGAAATAAGTATGTAGAAACAAAATATATTATTATTTAAGGCATATCCATGAAAACTCAATCAAAAGAAAAATTTCAAAACTAAAACAGATAACTCATAAACAAGAATAACTCGAGCTCCCACTATTCTAAGGCATCTTCGAAACTTGATAGGACTCCCATGCTTGTGACATGTTTTAGAAAACCTATATTAGAGATAGCTTTGTTTAATGGGTTTGCAATCAAGTCCACGATATTGATATAATCAACAGTAGTGAATCCTTCTTGCATCTTCTCTCTAACCTTAAAAAAACTTTACGTCAACATGCTTGAGTCCTAAAGATCTCTTGTTATTTTTGCAAAAGAAAACAGCTCCCTTGTTGTCACAATACAACTAAATATGTCTTGATATATTATCAACAACCTGAATACCTAATAAAAAATTCCTCAACCAAATGCCATGCATTGTTGCTTCAAAACATGCCATGAACTCGGCATGCATTGTCGAGACAACCACTATTTTCTGTTTGACACTTTTCCAAGCTAATGCACCACTTCGAAACATAAACACAAAACTGAAAGTTGACATTATGTCATATGCACATCTAGCGAAATTGGAATCAGAGTAACCTACCAATTCTAACTTGTCAATCTTCTTGAAAACGAGCATGTGATCTTTTGTTCTTTGTAAATAACGCATAACCTTCTTTGCAGTTTTCCAGTGTGCCACTCCTGGATTAGATTGGTATCTACCTAGAACACTAACAGAAAATCTTAGGTTTGGGCGAGTACATACTTGAGCATACATAATGCTTCCAACCATTGAAGCATAAGGTTTGTTCTTCATCTCCTCCCTTTCTATATCATTCCTTGAACAATCTTTGTTACTCAATTTATCTCCCTTGGTGATTGGAACTTCAGCACCATTACTTGTCAACATGTTAAATCTCTTCAATACTTTCTCAACATAAGCCTTTTGTGAGAGACCTAACAAACCATGACTTCTATCTCGGTGAATTTCAATGCCCAAAACATAAGAAGCCTCTCCAAGGTCCTTCATCTCAAAATTCTTAGACAAAAAATCTTTGGTGTCATATATCAAATCCTTATCACTATTGGCAAGTAGTATGTCATCAACATATAAGACAAGAAAAATAAACTTGCTCCTACAGAATTTAACATATATGCATGCATCAATTTTATTTTCCTTGAAACCATATGAAGTGACAATCTTATCGAATTTCAAATACCATTGCCTTGAAGCTTGCTTTAACCTATATATTGACCTCTTCAACTTACACACCAAGTGCTCTTTTCCTTCCTCCACAAAACCTTCGGGTTGCTTCATGAATATTTCTTCATCCAAATCACCATTGAGGAATGCAGTTTTAAAGTCCATTTGATGCAAATATAGATCAAAGTGTGCTTCCAAGGCCATGATAGTTCTAAATGCATCTTTTGTTGAAACTGGAGAAAAGTCTCAATGTAGTTTACACCTTCTTGTTGTGTTAAACCTTTAACTACCAATCTCGCCTTGTGTCTTTCAATGTTGCCTTTATAATCCTTCTTAGTTTTAAACACCCACTTACATCCAATAGGTTTACCTCCTTGCAGTGGTTCAACTAGCTCCCACTCTTTATTGTTTTCCATGGACTCTAATTCACTTTGCATAGCTTCAATCCACTTTTCTAACTCTACACCAGCAAAAGCCTCCTTGTATGTTAAAGAATCTTCATATTCTGAAACATTATAGTCCATCTCACTCATGTAAACAAAATCTGGTAATGCAGTTGGCCTTCTCTCTCTAGGATCTCATAACTTCTGTGTCTCATGTTGTAGTCAGCAAGTTCAATGTTTTCTTCCACATAAGGCGTTTCATCTTATACAATTTCTTGATTCATTGGCTCAACAACGTGCTCAACTTGTGGTAGAGGTCGAAGTAAATGAATGGTTATTATTGGTTCAAGAATAGTGGGATTGATTGGTTCAGTCCCAATTTCTCCTTCTTTTTCAAAAATAAAGTTCTTGTTTACTCATTCAACAACATCATACTCATTGAACTTGGCTTTTCTAGTCTCTACAACTCTAGTGGTGTGATTAGGACTATAAAACCAAAAACCTTTTGATCTTTCTGCATAGTCAATGAAAAAACAATTGATTGCCTTAGGATCCAACTTAGATAACTCTGGATTGTAAACTCGGGCTTCAATTTTGCATCCCCATACATACAAGTGATTTAGACTTGGTTTTCTTTTATTCCACAACTCAAAAGGTGTTTGGGACCTCACTTGCTAAGAACTCTATTAAGGATGTAGTTGGTAGTCTTAATCGCATCTTCCCATAGAAATCTTGGAAGATTAGTGTTACAAATCATGCTTCTCACCATATCTTTCAAGGTCCTATTTCTTCGTTTACTTACTCCATTCTATTCTAGGATCTCAGGGTTTTTGTACTGAGCAACTATCCCACAATCTTGTAGATAACATGCAAAAGGTGTAGGATCCCTTCCTTGCTCATCATACTTGCCATAATATTCTCCATCCTTATTGGATCGAACCACTTTAATTTTTAGGTCAGTTTTAAAGACTTTGAAAACCTCAAAAGCACTAGATTTAGTTGGGATTAGGTAGAGATAACAGAACCTTGAGTAATCATCAATGAAAGTGATGAAATACCTATGACCATCTAGAGTTTCGATTGGAAAAAAACCACATATGTCGGTATGGATAATCTCTAAGATATGAGAACTCCTAGTTGACCCTAATTTCCTTGAGCTAGTCATCTTTCCTTTAATGCACTCAATACAATCACCATAATCTGAAAAGTCTAATGGAGGAATAATTTCCTCCTTTACTAGGCATTGCATTCTTTCTCTAGATATGTGACCTAGACGTTTGTTCCATAACCTTGATGAACTAAATATGCCATAACCTTGATGAACTATCTCTAATGAGAGGACGTTTTTGACCTATGGTTTCAACATTAAGAGCTAATTTTTCTTTTCCAAGAGTTAATTGAAACATTTCATCAACTAACAAACCATTCCTAACACGAATAGAATTTAAAAACAAATCAAAACCAAATTCATGCATATCAACTTTAAACTTCGACTTACAAGTTTGGAAACTGAAATCAAATTCCTTCTCATGAAGGTAGATAAACAACATCATTTAACTCTAAACAAAAACTAGAATCTAGATAAAGCCTAACGATGCCTATTGCATGGACTTGAACTCTTTTGCCATTCCCTATAACGACTTGAACTTGGTCTTTATTTGGTGTTTTCTGGTTTATGAAGTCCTGCAAGGAATTAGCAACAAGGATATAAGATCCACTATCAATAATCGAAGTATTGGAAGGAATACACATAGAATTTGACTCAAAACAAACTAAGACCATATTAGAATTACCTTTAGCAGCCCTTTTCTCTGCCCAACGCTTATACCTATTGCAATTTCTCTTTACAAAAGTAAACCGGGATTATTGGTTTGATTTACACTAAGAACATGTGTCTTAGAGGAAAGGTTAGGCTCTACAACCTCTTTATTGGCAGTATGAGAGCTCATCTTGAAAAGACAACGTTTTTTTAGCACTAATGGTTAAATGCTTAGAGTAAGTCTCATTTTCTTTCTTGTATCTTTCTTCTTCTTGGAAATAAACAGAAATCAGTTCATTCACACTCCATTTGTCCTTCAAAGCATTGTAGATAATCTTGAGTTGATCATATTTGGAAGGAAGGAAGTTAAGGACCTAATGGACTAAGTACAGATCAGCTAAAGGAATTTTAAGACTGTTTAGCTTGGTTGCAACATCCACCATACTTAAAATGTACTCCCTTATACCTCTAACTACATCATATTTCATGGTTGTGAGCTTACTCATTAGATTTCCGGTTTCTGTTTTCTCGGATTCCATAAACTTTGCACTCACATATATCATAAATTCTTTGGCATTCTCAGAAGCTGGTATTCCATCAAAAATAACTTGAGTGATGGTGTTCTCCATGATTAGCAGGCACAACGTATTACAGTTCTCCCACTTCTCGAATTTGAGCTTTTGTTCATTGGTGCTGGTGTTAGTTAGTGCGGCTGGTTTCTCCTCTATTAGAGCTATATTGATGCCCAATAAACCTAGGACAATCTCTAGATCTCTTTTCCACTTTTTAAAGTTGTTACCAGACAAGGGTTCAATGGAATTGATGGCAGATGGGTTAACTACTGAAAGATAAACATGGAATATGGAACTTTATTAATCTTTAACCCCAAAATCTTTATACATAATTGACAAACATCTGTGGACAAATTATCAACATGCTTTTAATACTTTCACAAGTCTACTATATGAACTTAACATGAAAAACTTTTATCAAAACCCTTCACATCTGTAGATTGATCAGAGCCGATATTCACATAAGTTAATGTAATACCTTGTTCCATTATAGAATACGTCCAATTAAAAGTTCATATCTGTAGACCGAAAACCCTAATTGGCAATGTCTATAATACAAATTTTTCATTATAATATGAGATTGAAAAGATGGATGGCTACTCTATTGAATGGTTGTATGCTATACAATAAAATAGAATATCACTTCAATCTTGACATCTTTATAGGTCTTTAATATTTGCAACGGAATTTAACATATTCATGCCTTATGTAATAGGGGAAGAATATGCTATCTTGTTTTGGAAAACCCTAATCGAGTTTGTGATTCAATTACATAGCATATACACAGAACTATAATAATAATACTACTCGAAATAATATATATAGCTACAATACAACATGTTGCAGATTAATATATTGACCTACAGATATATATACAAAATACTTTCATGCCTTTAATCATCAATTCAATACCATGAGGGGGCGTTTGTTTGCCCTCACTAAGTGGGACTGGACTGGACTAGATTAGAAATTAGGGCAGTCCGATGTTTGTTACACAACCGGACTAGCTTTAGTGGGATTACCCTTCACTCGCCTCGACTAAGGGGCTCGCTAGATCGTCTTAGCGAGACCCCCCGAAAACAACGGGATTGCTAGTCCCGTATCCTTCGTCTACAAGTCGCGTCCCGCGAACCAACATGAGCACCATCATCACTTCTTCTCCAGTGACCAAACCAGAAACGGCTGTCGCCGATCTCCATCGTCCTGCAAACCTAGCACCCTTTTTGGCATTTCAGTCGGTGATTTGGGGTCTTTCGCCATCTGGGTCGACCCGAACGACATCAAAGATGGATCTTTTGCTACCACCGCTCCGCTTTTCCCACTCCATCTCCTCCTTCCTGGCTTCCCACAACCTGAAAACCTAGAAAATCGAACCCAGAAAACCCATAAAACCCAGAAGACCGAACCCAGAAAACCCAAAAAAAAATCTATGAGATAAGCTTGAATCAACGATGGGAGTGATGTAGATCAAACCCAGAAAACATAAAAATTGATGATCACAAACTTTACCTATCTTTCACCTTCGAGCCAATTGCACATGCACCCTACCCCAACTCCTTAATTTACACTCTATTTTTTGCTTTGTGGTTTGATTTTGAAGATATGCACAGTTGATTATAAATTGTGAGAGGGAGGGAAGAGGGTGAAAAGGTAGGGGAGAAGGAGCTGGATGGGAAACGGAAAGGGAAGAGATGGAGAAAAGGAGGAGAGATAGTTTGACTAAAGAAAAAGGGAGAGACAAAGAGACTTACTGGAATTCTTTTTTTTTTTTTTGTGTAACAAACATCATTCTAGTGTTCTTTGATTCCTTTAATTATTTTTTTATTTGCAGTTGCGGTTAACAATGGTGAGATTGATGACAATTCCAATACGGCAAGAAGAGAAAAAAAATAATATTTTTTTAATTTTTTTATTATTCTGGTATTTAGTCCGACATTGCACCAAACACTTCACTAAACTAGTCCAGCTTAATCTAGTCTAAGCCAGTCCAGCTAGTCCCTGAAGCTAATCCAGTCCGAGACAGTCCGATACAACAAACGCCCCCTGACAGTCTTGATATGCTTCAGGGGTTGTAAACAACATATAGTATAAACAAGGTATAAAAACAGAACATGGATTATATGCAGCAGACATGACTTTGAATAGCAATCATGCTTCACAATTTACTTTATAAGTATAATCTTGGTGTTAGACTTCTAGATGCATATAACCTATGATATAATACCACATGTAAGTCAACTATAATATGCACACTAAAAGTACTAACCTTGAGAAGCCATTGAATCCAAGCACAAGAGTGAATCACGGACACAACAACAAGCAAAGATCTTTTGCTCTCTCTACACGCCTTATGCACTCCTATATGGGGTAGGTTTTGTGCTAGAATATTGTGTATAAGAGTGGGGACCTAAGCCTTATATTTATAGGTGAGTATATTAGGTTTCTTGCCCATAAAGAAATCCCTAATACATATCTATAGCACCTTCAAAATCCATGACCTACCATGAAAGATATTCCCAATCATTATAGGTTTACTTCACCACCAAGTAATCTGGGATAATCAAAATAGGACTGCTAAATAGATGTAAGCCCAATAAAATTCTGACACCTAAGTCTTCTAAGTCTTCTAATTCTACAGTTCCAGTGTTGTTAATTCAAATTGAAGATGTCGCCAATTGTCAACACAATGTTGTTTATCCAAACTAAAAATGTGTTGACAAGAAGGTTAGGATAATTAATATTTTTCTCTGGATTGTGAGAAGGATTTTGCGTAGAACGAGGATATTTGCATTGAGAGTTTTGAGTTGTTTGTAAAGTTGAAAAGGTTCCTCTTGTTGCACATCGTCTTGTATTTCAAGCAGTAAAATATTTGAATTTGCTTGAGAAGATAACAAAGCTCCTCTTGATAATGCCATATATTTTCAAGTTGATCTATTGAATGACCACGTGATAGTGCCTAGGTCATGTTTCTTATTACATTCAGAAGACTTCATTTCCATGTTGTTTGTCCAAAATGCATCCATGGAATCATAAAGCAAATTGCAGTCAATTGCAATGCCACTCTAAAATTCAATTGCAATAATTGCAAATTGCAATCAATATCCCACGTTTTTCTTTTTATTTGATCTCTGACCAGCCTATGGCTCTGATCAAACCACCAATCTTTGCATGGTAATCCGTTCTGGCCAAATAATTAGAATATCCTTGGATAAGGAGAATGATCATTGCCAATCTCTGCAATCCAATTCTAAAATTTTATCTTGGTGTTCTTGTTGTGTAGGGTGCAAAATACAATCCTTATTCAAAGGATAATCAAGTAATCAACAACGGATAATACATGGCGTACATGGTCTCTATATGAGATTCAAATCAATCCAATAACTCGGTTTACTCCAAATCAATCCAATTAATCAACAACGGATAATGCATGGCATGCATGGTGTCCGACAGAGCCGGGTTTTGCCCAGCGCGAGTAGGGAGACCATTCGGGCCCCAAAAAAATAAAAGGGTACTTTTATACGAGTTTATGTTATATTCATATAAATAGTAAGTTTAATCAATTTTCTATGTGTTTCTTTAGTAGCGGTGGTATTTGTTGCATTTAGTATTTATGAGTTTGCATGTTTGATCACTCGTAATGTCTTTCATTTTTTTTTATTTTTTAAATTATTTGATAGATGTGAGCATTTTTTTTGACGAGCACTAAATTGTTTCCCAATTACTTTTAGTCATATATATATATATTTAAACTCAAAAGAAATTTGCAAATGAACAGTCTTCCCTTTTTCAATAAAATTAGTAAATAAGCAATGCATCTTTTCTAAAATAATTTAAATTTAAACTTTCTTTCTTCATCTCATTAGTGATTTCCAAAAAACTTTCATGAATCATCAAATTAACATCCAAACTCAAAACCTTGTCATCTTGATTTTTGAAACCGTGTTGTAGCCAAAAGGCGTTAGTGTTTTGTTTTCGAATTAGACTTTGATTTTAGAAATTGAAAAATGAAAATCAACGAGGAATTGATTTAGCTGATCAATGAAGAGAGAAGATGGAGTACGATGCTCTTCTTGGATTCGATTAATCAGCAAATAAGAATGAGCAAGATGACCATTGCAAACCTACACACGCCTACAACATGACTCAACTCACGTGCGTGTATATAGTCTATGAGCTAGTTCTAATATTAGCCGTTCATTACAAACAATAACATAAGAACATATAAACTCATAAATTCAACATTTAAACAAAACGTAATCTGCACAAATGCTTATATCTTTTGTACAATTCTAGAGTTTTGAATGTTAGAAGGTATTCATCTCTCAATGTGTAGCTCTCCAATTTATTTTATTTTTATTTTTAATTTTGGCATCATTTATATATTCAGTTGTTCTCTCTAAGATTGCATAGGATTTCTCCCCTTCGGCTGTTATCCTTTTTTAGTCGATATATATTATATTCTAATCTTGATATTTTATCATTGTTAATAAAATTAATTAATTTGTAAAAAAAATATGTATTAATCAATCTACAAAAGGCATCATTTGAAATTTCACCCCAGGCATTTGAAAACTTAGGACCGGCATTGCTCTCCGAGATAATTACTACAATAATTAAGATTAGTAGTAATACCCAGAAAAAATATTAATTCATCCAACATCCTCAATTAAACGGGTCGATGGTGCAAAATCGGGCACAAACATTGATTTCGTTGCAATGTGACTTTCAAGCCCAAACAAAGCCACATGGTTTCAAACTTCTCAAGCATGCTTACACTTTCTTGCATGAAACTTTTTGTATGCTTTTAGAGATAAGTTGTGCCTCCTTTTCCAATGTTATATCTTGAAAATTGATACCTCACTACTAATGTAGTCCTTTGTAGCCATATAATTTTTATGAAGGATAACTATTAAGTGATAACATCTTTATATTTATAATAATAATATGGTTAGGTCCTAACATTATAACTACACAAAGGTTTTACTATAATACTATTTGAGAGTTTTTTCACTATTGGGAGCTTATTTTTACATACATTTTTTAGTCTCACATATCTCTTTTTATCTGTTATCATTAAATTGAATAAAATTAACAGAAACAACATAGATTAAACTCTGGTGCATAAGAGGAGAGAAAAAGATAAAAGCTTTTTATGACAACTAGACGAGCTTCTGGTTATGTTTAAAACTTGATCTTAATGAAAATTTAGATACGTTTCTCATATAAAAGCACATCTAGTTAAACACTTTTGAGTATAAATGCTTCCTACTAAAGTAGTTCAAACGGACATTAGGTATTGTGGCCAAGGAGCATATTACTTTGTGTTTTCAAGCTGGGCATAGCCTATGTACATAAATATTCTCACGGTCGCTAAATAGAGAACAACTTACATGAAACTGGTTTACTGTTACTGTGGCGTTCCGTTTGAATAAAACAATAACATGTGTAAGATTTTCAACATATGTAATAATTTTAGTGGATTAGGTTGCCATGTTGTGGTGAAAGGTTACATGTAAAGTTGCTTTCCGCTAAATATGAGCAAGGACTGCATGATCACTTACCCCTTAAATTTGGTATCAAATGCTAAAATTAATTCATTAGAATTACATATATTTATTCTCTCCGTTAAAGGTAAATAACCATAAAGTTTTTATCACGTGACGACCGAGAGAAACCGAAATGACTTAATCCTATATAAAAGAGAAAGGAATTATATTACCTTTCGAAGTTTTGTTTCTAATCCAATTGAAGGACAGAAGATTGAGGGAAGTGGACAAAGAATTAGGATGCGTGATCCTTTTATTGACCTAATATTCGGGATGTCGCACATTGTAGCCCTCTTATAGAGGTGAGACTAACGTAAGGTTGAGTGAGACCAAAATACAAAGAGTCCAGTCACGTAAGGTTGAGTGAGACCAAAATACAAAGAGTCCAGTCACTCCCACACAAGATATTCCCCACACCACTTGAAAGAAATGTCCAAAAGCTGTAGGATTTATTGGCCTAAAATTGACTTATATAGCTTTGGACAATGGATATTGTTATATTGGTAAGTGTAAATTATGCTTTACATTGGCTTGTGAGACTTTGTTACTTATGTATGTTACAAGGACGTCGATATTGTAGTCTGTACATATGATGCGTGATCTGTACATATCATGTGTTGAGTTATGCCGTTCTTTCACGATGCCAAAGCAGTCCAGTAACTTGCTGTGCATAAGCTTGTCGGAGTGGCGATGATTCGGGACCATATCCAATGCCCGCCTTCTATCCGGCGCATTTCTGCCAACTGCGATGAAATAACAAATTCAGAAATACCTTTACTAATTTTTGTATATTATCTGGAAGAAATGCAGATGTGAGTGCAGGCTGAAAAGTAAGTTGAATAACGGGGGTAAAGACCGTCCTATTAATTCTATAGGAAGAAATTACAAACATCTTCGAGACATCGGATGCTCAATGACATGCAACGCTCGACGGGCAAGAAGCAGTAGACAAAGATAGTAGTTTGGATGGATGAGTCCGTAGTTTACATCGGTAGAATCTAGGACATATAGATATGGCCTTTTCCTTGGAGCTAAAATGATGAAATGAATTTCTGGGAAGACCTTTTTATGTAACTTACTATAGAATATATTCATATGGTTGAGCTGAAAATTGATGCCATCTGTATGATTCTCCTATATTGTACTGTCATTTTGATCTTCTATTAGGAAAATGATTAACATAGGTAAATTATGATAGCGATTTCTTACTCTGCCATCTCGTAGCTCAAAGATTACTGAATCTTGAGCAAAGGGAATTGGTCGTATTGGCGCCACCTGCATTGTATAAAACCGATGGTCCTTAATAGCTTCGCTGAGTAACATCTTAAAGAATAGTGCATTTTGTTACTAACCTCAGGGTTACAGTCACTGCTTAGGTCATTATCTCTTTCATAATCCGTCTTTGAACTAGCTGCAAAATCTACGTCAGTACAGAAATATTCTTTCTTGTCATTTCCTTCCTCTTGTCTACGATCTTCAACAATCAACTTTCCCAAAAACGGAAAACCACAGTTTTTCCACCTCCATGTCATTTCTTCCATGTACCTCAGGTAAACATTTCCATTGGAGCCAATAAGAAACAGTTGATTACCTTCGAAGGACGGACCAGGAGAACCAACCAATGTCACAACTCTATGTGGACTTCCGTGTTCCACCCAATTCCATCCTTCGAATGTATTCCAATGATATTCAACTAGTCCTCCGTCTGCTGAAAGCATGAAAAGTGATCCTGTTAGTGAAAGCGATGATGGTCTCATAGCAGTTCCAGGCAGTCTTGATAAAGTCAAATGCTGAGATTGGTAATGCTCATGCCACAAATCAGTCACTTTATTATACTGATATAGCCGACCATTCCTTCCAACAACAAACACTATGTTTTCCCTGAAATGTTCCTGATCTACTATAGAAGCAATCTTCGTATTTGGAGGGTTTCGGCAATCTTTCCATTTGAATTTCCTCAGGGCAACCTACAGAAGAATATAAGTTGTCAATCCATCACCAACCGTAGATATATCATTGTTTGCGGAAATTATAGATAAATGAAAAGGTTTATTTCCCTTTGTATCTCATCCTTTTTTCTTTTCAAAGTTTACAGATTGTTAAAATATATTCCAGCATACTCTTACCTCTGCTGTATTATCTTTAGCATAACTGAGAAAGAACACGTAAAACTTTTGTTTACACTTATAAAACATGGTTTTGTTCAGATCTATGAAGATGATAATGGCGACATAAATGTAATGTATGACGATCCTGCATTAATTATGGCGAGGATCGTGCTTTAGTTTCATGGTGCGGTAATCTAACATCACCTTAAAAGAATCCTCTAGATATTTTTTGTCAATAGGTGTGTGTTCATCTTTTTCGAATTTAAGGTTATTTAATCTTCAGAGAATTTGACATTTATTTTTTTGTTCCCTTTTAAACTTTACCGTGAACTGGAGTAATCTGCCTGTTCTGCTCACAAAGAAGAGGGCGTCTTCTGCTGTAACTTTCATAGTTCTACCAGGAATTCCATCCCATGGAGGGCCTCCGATTACTTGCCTTCCTTTCCTCAGTGCAGTACAGTTTATCCATGCTAGATCATTGCTGCTTCTTTCCCTAATAAGCAAACTCCCATATGTGTCAACTACATACAAGCTTCCGTTGTAGTTCCCTAGTGCGCCTTTGATAGCTGTTGAGTGCTCATGCCTGAGCCATATCCATACACTTTCAGTATAAAGATATTCGAAAGTAAAACCACCATCTGTTATGAGGAAAAATGATCTGCCTCCATGCATCGCTCTCAGATGGAAATTTGTGTTAATCCAGTTGTATGGGAAACTATTATCTTCCGAAAATTTTATTGTTCCGCTACCTGATGCCCCTGGAGTTAAGTAATGTTGCTGTGCTTGGCTTCCTTTTCTCCTTCTTGTCATTGTTCTTCCAATTCCTAAATCATTAGGCTCATCTTTTATGCCCGTGACGCAATTTGTGGGTCCACGCTGTTCTGAGCAGTACTCTGCATTCCAGCCTTCCGTCTCCGGCGCATCTACTATTGACCACACATATTTGACTGTTGCTTTTCTACGGAGCATTACTTGATGAGATGGACCAGAGTTTTCGCCACCTAAGCCTGATAGATGCAGTTCTGCAAGTCTTCCATCATCCAATGGGAACAGAATCCTACCAACATGAATTTGCAGTCCAGCAATACCTCTGGCCACTTTTGCATGAAGAGGATGCATATGGCTTACCCATGCTTCCAAAACTTGGTTCTCTTGAGCTTGAGCAATACCTGTAGTAACGAGGAAAACTCTTAGATCTAAGATATACATTCAGAATGTTTTTTTTTGATAAGTTTCTGTGAAACTTATTTGAACTTTTAGTCTCCTTGCAACCTCTGATGGAAGTTCTACAGTACAGATGAGTGCACCCAGTTCGCTAAGACCTATTTCCAGGATTAGGTTGACCGGCTTCGTCTTGAAACTGGTTTATCAGCTCATTCCAGGAAGGATTTTTAATTTTCATGTTCCTCCTAACTGTGATCCTAAGTGAAGTACAACTAATTGAAGCAATCTTTTGTTAAGTAGAAACTATATAATATGAATGTGCTATTATCACATTGGTATCCTCTTGAATACCTCAGGTGGGAAGAAGATTGAAATTTTGAGAAACTCTTCAAGTTGTATGGTTTAGAAGATGAGAATAACTGATTTTTTCAATAATTCCTCCTCAACTCACCTGATTGCTTTGATATTTGATATTCGAAAACTGATCCCGTAGATGTGGTGAAAAACAACGAGAATAATCTTTCGTTTGTGTCATCTTGCAGCACTGGTGTGATTGATGTCAGCCGCTGATCCTTTGGACTTCCATAAACTACCCATTTCCATTTCCTCTGGTGTAGTCGTCTCTCGACCAGTTTACCATCCTGCTTATATGCGAAATGTTGTAAGAGTTTTGTTTCAAAATTGGAAAGAAATTTGAGACACAAATTCCAGGTTTATCCAGGTTTTGGGTTGAGGACTTGCAAAAGCTTTGCAAAACAATTATCTGTCTTCTCTAAATGGAGGATAACTTCTAGCCCACGTTTGAGCATTTTGAGCATTCAGTTAACAGGAAAAAGAAAGAATACAATGAACAGAGGTTCCCTGGGTTTTCAAGATTCAAAAGTCTGCAAATTCATCCCGAGGTTTGATACACAATTTAATAGCTATGATAAGACTTGTACTTAAAAGTATCATGACTTGTTCCTTGATTACTATTAGGGTATTCCATCATAGCAAAGATGCTACTTTGTTTTTTCTTCCCTTCTACGCCTGTCAAAAAATTTCACTTCAATGTCAAATAAATATGGCAACACTGCGTACCTTTGTTAGAAGAAAGAGGGATATAGAATGATCTCCAGTCACACCATGTAAAGTATTCCCCGTCAACGGTATTAGAGAAGCATTATAATTAGCTTTCCCTTCTCTCCATATATGCTTCTTCCATGATGGTTTTGAGATCCTATCATATTCATAAAGATCACCTGCAGAACTGCATTTTACAGTTACATGTTATGAAGTATTTGATAATCTCTAAATTGAGGATAAAGCATCCTTTCTTTTGAGTAACCGTGAAAGAATCCTAAATGCCAGAGGATTTGTCGAGTTTAACTGACTTGTACGATGCTCTGAGTAGGCAAAGATACTTGTGCACGTGCAAATGAAAGCGGGACCAAGAGGAATCACCTTATGGTATAAATTACATCTGTTCTAATACTAGCAGCATCGGCAACTGCTGCAACATTCGCGCCAGGGGGTTGTCCATGATTTATCCATCTGTTTTACGTTTACAACACAAACGTCCAAGTGAAGTTAGAGTCTCCCCATCGTTATCTACAGCATAAATAGAGACTGAAATTCAAACTTACAACGTAGCATATGCTGTGATGCTATCACTTGTGAGTTTGTGGTTTTTACCTTGGAGGCTCAATTTCACTAAGTTCTAACAGTGTCCCTTTTTTTGTGCAGAAATAGACTCTCCTGGCAGCAATGCAGCAAAATCAACGAGTTGTTAGGAGATATTCAACTTTCTAAATTATTTCGGTGAAGGATTCACATAAGCTTTCTTAGTATGTAAATTTCACTCCATCAAAAGTGAAATTTATACTCACTCTGCATCATATGAAACCAGACCAGATTTAATTAGGATCACAGAACTTTGATCTCCTTCGTTTTGACTGAGTGTAGGTGTAAATTCTACCCAAAGAGGGTGTGAGCTCTCGCTGATTTGCATCTGAAAGTGGGAAATAAAACATTTGATGATATATGATAGATCAGCAAAAATACAAAAGTAACAAGAATACATGTGCAGTAAATTTAAGTCCATTTTAATTGAAAGTTTATATCAAAAGTAACAAGAATACATTTGCAGTAAAAATACAACTTGATGTGTAGATAAAGGGGAAGGTGACTTAGAACTGTCATGATGAATTTGATATGTGTATATACGTGCAGCGAAGGAGGTTGTGAAGCGGGGATGCCAAGGTGGTGGTGTCCCAAACCCCTTATGCGTAACCATATTCTTTAACTTTCTCATGTTACACAACTGATTTGGGACACCACCACCTTACTGTTCCCATATCATATAACTTTTTCTCACATGATTCGTTTTTAAACGATGTAATTTTGGACATAAGCACAATATCAGTAGAAGAACATGGTATAAAGCTTAAAAATTGATTTCAAGAAGTTTTCATAAGACATAGCAAATGGTACCTGAAACAGATTGCCTGATTCAGAAAGAGCAAGAATGGTGTGATTGACAATAAAAAGAGAGATAGCATGAGCAGGTGATAAAGGCAAATCATGGGGTGCAATCACCCACTGGACCCCATTCCAAAACCTCTCATAGATTGACCCACTTGCCCCAGTCACCCAGATTGACATTTCTGACATTCTTGTCAATGAAATCCTCTTTCTCTGAGGCAAGACCTCAAGCAACTTATGATCACAATTCTCCTTGTCCTTCTTTTCTGATCTCTCCTCTTCCTTTTTTCCTGGAACATCATCAGAATCTGGACTCTGTTCCTGTTTGCTGTTGTTTGATGATGTTCCTGTTCCCTCGATTGAACCCACAACAGTACAGTTGTCATCGAGACAGGAGACCAAATCATAGGGCAATTCAACTTCAACCCATGTTTTGGTTTGCTCCTTAAACTCCCAGAATCTGTCTGTTTTCTGCTCAAATTGTCTGCTGCTCTGTGCAAGAAAGTGTTGGTGGTGCTGCTGGCACCATGAAGAAGCAGAACCATCAGCCACCAAAAATCTCAGAATCGCTAGGACCCAGATGAAAAATAGGGACATGTTTGGTGGCCCTGACACAGAACCTTTTAAAAGGGTAGAGAGAGAGAGAGGTTTTGATGGCTTGAATCTTTTGTGGTGGCTTTTCATATCAGATGGACCATATCTGATAGTTTAAAAGCTGCCCAGAGGACTAACTGCCAGTTCTGGAAACATGACTGTTCTTTCCATGGCTTCCATACTCACCGGGCATTAGAGAGAGAGAGGAGGGGGGAAGGTTGTGCTTGTGAAGGTCCACATGTAGGGAAGGAAGGTGGGTAGTTAATAGGAAATGGAGAATCTTGCATCAAATTTCAAGCACACCATTATTAATTACAATTTAATAAGGTGAGATATTACCTAGATAAAAGTAGTTTAATAATCAATACCACAAGCAAACTAAACTCTTGAACGAAATTTCGTTTGCTAAATGACGTGACAGCGTTAATGAATATCGTACCTCCTGATGTAATTTTTCTCTTTGAGGATAGTAACTCTTAATGTAATGTATTTGGTGCGGATCACTCTTTTTTCTTTAGATCTGGTTGAAATTCCCAACAAGATTTTTATCGAGGGCATTTGTATGCACCCTATCCTCACCGCTTTGATTTAAGTTTGAGTTTACCTAAATGCTACGTATTATAGACACATAATGTTTTTTAATTTGAAAAGATAGACACGTAATGTATTGACATGAATGCTTATTAATTGTTCCGTGAACAAATTAATGACAAACATGATTGTTCTAGCGTTTTTATAAAGGTATTGATGTTCACATTCAGAGATGTGCAGCAACAAAATGAGAGTGTAAAAATACGTACACCTACGCTTCCAGGGTTGCAAATAGGTAATGGCTTTTAAGTTTTTTCTTACCTTATTAAGAAGACATTTTGATGGTGTTTTGTTCCCTTATATAAAAGGAGAAATTGTCTAAGTGTTTAGTTTTTAAACGAGTACTCCATATGTTATAATTTTAATATAAGTGAAAAAACATGAAATTTAGATTATTTTTTTTACTTATATTATATTATAATATGTGAAATACCGTTAAATACTCGGTACTTAAATAAATCATTGGTATAAAATAGGGTTGCGGACAAGGCTGGTTTTACTTTACTTTTCCAAAGTTAAAGCTTTAAGGAAAGTACGATCAAAACTCGCACCAATTCCATCACAACCCAATATCTCTACGTAACTTCCTGCTGATGAATACCCAATAAAAAAAATATACACTCCATCTTTTCTGGATAAAAATAAAACAAAATAAAATAAAATCATTCCATCTTTCCAGCCGTCTGATCATTCTTTCATTCCATTTACACAAGTTTTTAGATAATTTTTTAAAAAGGTTTTTAGATATTTTTAAAGACTCATTTGAAAATTATTTTATAGAATGATTTTATTTTTATATTTAAAAGAATTTACATGATACATCAGAACAATCATTTTTAAGATTTAACGATTCCTAAAAGTGAATAAATAGCTTAATTAAGACAGATATAGATTAAAGGAAAAATTACACATATAGTACACTTTTAATACTTAATTTTATATTGAGACAACACATTTTAAACATTTCAAACAACAACAACAACAACAAAGCCTTTTCCCACTAAGTGGGGTCGGCTATATGAATCCTAGAACGCCATTGCGCTCGGTTTTGTGTCATGTCCTCCGTTAGATCCAAGTACTCTAAGTCTTTTCTTAGAGTCTCTTCCAAAGTTTTCCTAGGTCTTCCTCTACCCCTTCGGTCTTGAACCTCTGTCCCGTAGTCACATCTTCGAACCGGAGCGTCAGTCGGCCTTCTTTGCACATGTCCAAATCACCGGAGCTGATTTTCTCTCATCTTTCCTACAATTTCGGCTACTCCTACTTTACCTCGGATATCCTTATTCCCAATCTTATCCTTTCTCGTGTGCCCACACATCCCACGAAGCATCCTCATCTCCGCTACACCCATTTTGTGTACGTGTTGATGCTTCACCGCCCAACATTCTGTGCCATACAACATCGCTGGCCTTATTGCCGTCCTATAAAATTTTCCCTTGAGCTTCAGTGGCCTACGACGGTCACACAACACGCCGGATGCACTCTTACACTTCATCCATCCAGCTCGTATTCTATGGTTGAGATCTCCATCTAATTCTCCGTTCTCTTGCAAGATAGATCCTAGGTAGCGAAAACGGTCGCTTTTTGTGATCTTCGCTAGATTGCTCCGGTCATTAGTGTGGATAAGTATATAAATGGATAGAGATAGGAAAGCAAACACAAGATGTACGTGGTTCACCCAGATTGGCTACGTCCACGGAATAGAAGAGTTCTCATTAATTGTGAAGGGTTTACACAAGTACATAGGTTCAAGCTCTCCTTTAGTGAGTACAAGTGAATGATTTAGTACAAATGACATTAGGAAATATTGTGGGAGAATGATCTCGTAATCACGAAACTTCTAAATATCGGAGTGTGGTGTCGTCTTGACTTGCCTTATCTGTCTTATAGGTAGATGTGGCATCTTCTCTGGAAGTACTCTTCCTCCATCCAGGGGTGGTATCTTTAACTGGTGGAGATGCACAAGGTAATGTATCAATTTCACTTGAAGCTTACTTGTAGTTTCAGGCTTGGTCAAGCGCGATACAAACCATGTAGTAGGAGTCCCCCAAGTCGCCGAGCTAGGGGGTCTGCTGAAAGAGGTGACAGACAAGGTAAGCAATCAGAGCTCCGACTGATTGTTCACCTTCTCCCCATCTTGCAGCAGCATGAAGGATAAAGAGAAGAAAAATGAGAAGAGATGATATGAGATACTTTTGCTTTTGAAGAAGTAACTTTCCACAGGCTTATTCTTGAACTGAGCTGGAGGGTTTTCTGGTTTCCTCCAGAGTATAAGGCCGACTGAAGAATTTGAAGGTCAAAACAAGTCCATCAAATCTAGAGTACGTTCCACCCTGCTGATATGGGATACTTTTGCTTTTGACAGAGTAATGGATGTATCGGCACGTGTGCTGTTACGCTTGTCTCCACATGCTTCCTTGTATCCTTCGCACTTGCCCTATCTGTTCCTCAAGCAGATGCGGAATCTTCCCTGGAAACATAAGATGTTGAAGATGAGTACTCGAGAGCAATGCCAGGTAAGTAATCAGGTAAGGGGTTCCAGGCAGTCAGTTCCTGGCTGGAAGCTTGATTCCAAGTGCTGACTGATTGCTTTCTTTCTCCTTGTCTTGCAGGTAAAAACAAGGCCAAAGGAAAAGACAGGGAAAAAGCATGATATGGGATACTCTTGCTTTTAACCCTGATGATATGAGATATTCTTGCTCTAGTATAGCTTGTTTGCAGAGGTATTATCGGGGGGAAAGAAAGCTGAATATTTCGAAAGGCTTCGTTGGGAGTGCCCTCTCAGATATGATGAAGGGTTGAGCATTTTTGCAGGTCTGCCTGTCCGTTGGGGATGGAGGTCGACATATATAGGAGTCTCCCTAACAACAAGTAGTAATGTTATTCCTTTACCCTGCTTGGTCATAGTACGGTAGTGGGAGCTGCCAGTTTCACATGTTTTAACTCTGTCAGAGCACTTTGAAAAAGTGGTCTGTGGTATCTGGCTCTCGAGATTCGGAGAACGATGCCTCATCGATTTTTGAGAAAACAATCATGCTGGGGGTCTGGCTCTCGAGATTCGGAGAGCAGTGTCTCTTCGATTTTTGAGGAAGTAATCATGTTAGGAGTCTGGCTCTCGAGATTCGGAGGGCGGTGCCTCTTCGATTTTGGAGCAAGCAATCCTGTTGGGAGTGTTGTCTCGAATGTGAGTAAAGGTTGGGCATGTTTGCTAGTCTACCTTGCCACGAAGCACAAAGGTTGACACACAGGGACTTTCCAATTATCCAGCAATGGTACTGTTCCTTTACCCTCTCTTCGCTTTTGAGAAAGTAGTCATGTTGGGAGTTTGGCTCTCGAGATTCGGAGGACGGTGCCTCTTCGATTTTGGAGCAAGCAATCTTGTTGGGAGTGTTTTCTCGAATGTGAGTAAAGGTTGGGCATGTTTGCTAGTCTACCTTGCCACGAAGCACAGAGGTTGACACACAGGGACTTTCCAATTATCCAGCAGTGGTACTGTTCCTTTACCCTTGTGGGTAATAATATGGTAGCTAGACCTTCAAAATTTATGTGTCTAAACTTTGCTAGTGCTGTTTCTTTGCTATTCTTTTACCTTTCTTGGTCAGAGCGATGTAGTGGGAGCTGTAAGCTTCACGTGCTCAACTTTGGCCGAGAACTTTGGCAAAGTTATCTGTAGTACCCATGAGCTATTGTTGCGTGTGGGAAATGGGTGATTGAACAGTAAGATTCATGTGCTTTCTACTTCACCAGAAGTCTTCGACAGAATGCCCATAATTTCTGCAAAGCTGAGTGCGCGTGTGACAGGTGCTGACAGGCTAGAAAAGTAAGTGCCTCTTCGATTTCTGAGATCGGCCCTCGTGGTCTCTGAGCAGCCCAGCTTTTGAGAAAGCGAGCGCCTCTTCGATTGATTCGGAGAACGATGCCTCATCGATTTTTGAGAAAGCAATCATGCTGGGGGTCTGGCTCTCGAAGATTCGGGGAGCAGTGTCTCTTCGATTTTTGAGAAAGTAATCATGTTGGGAGTCTGGCTCTCGAGATTCGGAGGGCGGTGCCTCTTCGATTTTGGAGCAAGCAATCTTGTTGGGAGTGTTTTCTCGAATGTGAGTAAAGGTTGGGCATGTTTGCTAGTCTACCTTGCCACGAAGCACAGAGGTTGACACATAGGGACTTTCCAATTATCCAGCAATGGTACTGTTCCTTTACCCTTTCTTCGATTTTTAAGAAAGTAGTCATGTTGAGAGTCTGGCTCTCGAGATTCGGAGGACGGTGCCTCTTCGATTTTGGAGCAAGCAATCTTATTGGGAGTGTTTTCTCGAATGTGAGTAAAGGTTGGGCATGTTTGCTAGTCTACCTTGCCACGAAGCACAGAGGTTGACACACAGGGACTTTCCAATTATCCAGCAGTGGTACTGTTCCTTTACCCTTGTGGGTAATAATATGGTAGCTAGACCTTCAAAATTTATGGGTCTAAACTTTGTTAGTGCTGTTTCTTTGCTATTCTTTTACCCTTCTTGGTCAGAGCGATGTAGTGGGAGCTGCCGAAACCTGTACTTCCAACTCTTAAACATTTCAAAGAAAGACAAAAATTAATATATGTAAAAAATGACAATATGGGCTTTTTTTACTTTGGAATTTAACTTACAAAAATATCCTTCAATAATGTAGACGTTAACATTACAATCGTTAGCTACATTTCAACCCTAAACCCAAAAGTCAACACTCAACAAAATAAAAAAGAGAATGAGACTAAGAACTATCCAGACACTTGTTTTAGATTCCAAAAGTTGTTGTCTAAATTTTCGAACAAGATCCACAGGGAATGGGTAGTAAATATTTCTCTTTATAAAAGCAAATAAGCTTGGTCCAAGCTTCTAAAACATCTGAGAAGCCATTAAATGCATCCAAATCAAGGTTTCTTTTTAGTTCCCAGTTCTATAAATAAAGTCCATGTACGTAATGATACCAAACTGTAACTCAACCTGAAAGCTTTATTGGTATTATATGCACATGAGAATCAATCATCTGAATACTTGGAATTTCTAAGATTTGGTGATTTTTTATTGATTTGTGAGTGACGCCTTGGTGGCCACCTCTCTATTACTTACTTCTCTCTCTTTCTCTCTTTACTTGGCCCATTGTCATCTAGCAAAATGTTGTTAGTTGTTGGATGTTGATTGTAATATTTTTTATAAATCTTTTCACTCATTTGGCTTCAAAGTTCACCCCACCCCAGTTTTGGGCATAGTAGGTTAGTAGTTACTTAGAATGAAACTGTCATGCAATCTCTGAGCAGCCTACCTATGACTGCACACTTAGTTTGTGAGGATAGTTGGAGCAATCAACTACAATAATAGAGAACTAAATGCAAGTATATGTATTTAAAAATTGGTTATACTAATAAGTATACAAAAATTAATACCACAACTATTTGAGTACTTAAAAAAAAAAAAAAAAGTCAAAGGCGGTTGGGCTGATAGCATATATGTATTTTCATTGAAACGGGCTGAACTCATTCTACAAAGTGGTCAAAGACGAGTTGAACTAATTCTGCAAAGATGACTGAGGATTGATTGAACGGATTACACAAAAATATTCGAGGATTAATTGAATTGATTCTTCAAAAATGGTCGAAGACGGGTTGAACTGATTCTGCAACAATGGTCGAAGACGGGTTAAACTGATTTTGCAAAAATGTTCGAGGATGGGTTGGGCTGATTTTGCAAAAACGGTTGAGGACATGTTGAACTGATTCTGCAAAAATGGTCGATGACAAGTTGAACTGATTCTGCAAAAATGGTCTAGAACGGGTTGAGTTGATTTTGCAAAATGGTCGAGGACAAGTTCAACTAATTCTGCAAAAAATAGTCGAAGACGGGTAGAACTGATTCTACAAAAATGGTCGAGTACGGATTGAATTGATTTTGCAAAAATAGTCGATGACTGATTGAACTGATTCTGCAAAAATGATCGAAGACGGGTTGAATTGATTTTGCAAAAATGGTCGATGACGGGTTGAACTATTTCTGCAAAACTAGCTGACGACGAGTTGAACTGATTCTAGTAATAAAGGATACAAACTGATTCTGCATATAGTTTCAAAACTGATTCTGCAGAAATAGTCGATGATAGATTGAGGTTATGGCACATATAGTTTTGTTAGAGTTGTGAGGACTTGGTTCTTATTAACAGCCCTAAAGATTTACAGGTTTGGTTGGTATTTTAAAACATTGTTTCCATGTTTTTAAGATGGACTTTAGTTGTTTTTTTGTTTTTGTCTCTCTTTGATATGTTTAAAAACTAGTGGACTTCCTTAGAATATAGGAAAAGTTTTTGTCTCTATATATAAAGCTTCCTTTTGTTTTCTTATTTTTCTTATTTTTCTTATTCAAGGATATATTTATATTAAGTGATGAGGTTTTTTTAGTTGACAAATAAAATGAATTAGTCATAATAAATTAGTATTAAATTCATAAGTTATGAGAATCCAACTTAAAATCTCTAATATTGAAGTGGAATAAAATATTAATAAATAGTAGTATTTGGTACTAAGCAACATTTTAGGTTTGTTTATTAAGTTGGAGGAGTCACTAGAATCTTGGCTGTTTGGAGAGGTGCTGAAGTCGAAATCACAAAACTAAAATATATATGTATGTATGTATGTATGTGTGTATTACATAAAATATATGTGTGTGGCCGATCGCAAGATTCCATTGGTGGCTGGCCCAGGAATCTGAACCTAAAATATCAGCTGCATTCATGGATCTTATTAATTCGTTTTTTTTTTTTTTTCAGAATTAACAAACTTTGAGTTCAACTTGTTTCCTCATGATACTCAAAACCCTTCGTAATCGATTCACAAAATTTATGCTTATAGTTAGAATCGTTAATAATAAATTATTATATAAAAATTAATTTTGCAAAAAATTAACACAATATAAAATCGTTTAGCCATCAAACTCTAAAAAATCATACGGTTAAAATCAATAGTAGTATTATGAACCGTCTATTTATTTGCTACACTAAATTAATTAAATTATTTTAGTTTTAATTAATTTTTTGCAGAGATAAACTTTGTAACATGTTTTTATACGAACGGTTCCGATTATAAGCACAAAATGTCTAGAGTTAGCATTTTTTAACCAAGTATTCCCGGGATACTGTACATTTTAATCCCATATAGTTTTGAGCAAATAGAAAACAGAATAATCCTATTTTGTTTGTCTATGTTCTCTGTTCAATAACACATACAACTCTCGTCCTATCCTATGAATAATCTCATCAACCAGAATTAGATAAACAAATCTTTATTCATTTTTTTCCTTTAATTGCCACCCATCAAATGTCATGTAATCAACTTTCATGATTAATTGTATAAAAATGTCTGATTAATAAAATGTTTTAAGATAGTACATAGTATACAAAATTTGTCTAAACTCAAATGTGATTATCATGAACTTAAGTTGAATTTTGGCTTTTTGTCTAAAATGGTTCGTGAGATTGATACAACTTCTCACTTTGGTCCCTAAGATTGAAATCCAATAGAAGTGTTCATAAGTTTGTCCATCATACATTATTGTGATCCTTTCATGCAAATCTATCAATATTCTCGTTAAGTGGAGTGGTTGGTTTCACAAAAATACTATTGAAAGGTGGTTACGTAGTCGTTCATGTGACAATTTAAAATATAGGATATTAACAATTTTTTTATGGAAGAACTAAAATGATCTACAGTGGACAATCTCAGGGACCACCTCACCAGATTCTCATTGTCAGGGACCAAAGTAAATAGTTATGCCAATCTTAGGGACTATTTTAGATACAAAACCGTCGAATTTTTAATAAAGAACATGTTGCATGATTACCATAATGGGATATAAATAAACTAAAAAGATGCACTACTATCTACACTCTTAACCATAGAATACAAAATCTTCTTGTTTATGCCTGAAATGACAGTTTGAGCTGAGGAAGGTCGATCTGAGAATCGTGAACTTTGGCCCAATGGACATCCTTCAAGCCAATGGGCTTTTAGCCCACAAAAAGGTTCGTTGTGATCAATTCCTTATGAAGAAAGGGTTCTTGAGAGATTGGTTAGAAGGCTCGAGTCCTACACGAGTTGAAATTGCCAAGAGATTAAGCTTTAGATAAATATGAATTATCCCAAAGGTTAGAATGCCTGCTTAATTGGATAGAGACGAATGAGTCTTATAATGAGATCAAATTCAGAATTGTAATTGGAGTAAAAAGGCCGAGACTAGTTGGAGATGAAGTTTTAGCCACTAAAGGATAAGGAGATATTCAAGGAGATGTCGAGCAGGTACAATCCCATAAGGTAGGAATACTTCGGTAGGCTTGTTTATCAAATAAACTTCATTTATTCGTATATAAATAGAGAAGGTTATGCAACAGAAGAAGCCTCTTCAACTCAACAAACAATCAAGACGCTCTACATGAAAACCTTCACTCTACGTGAAATCCTTCTTACATTTCTTGATAAAAACATAACTATCCTAACCCTCTTGTCAACACATATTAAATTCTTACAAGTGAACAACACTGTGTTGAAAACTGGTGACACCTTCATTTTGGATAAGTGAACAACACTAGAGCTGTAGAACCAAGTGATTTAGAAGCACCTTCAATTCGGACCAGTGAACAACACTGCAACTAGTTGGTTAGTTATCTCTCAAAGTCTCAACGGACGAAGAATTCTCTATTCTTTCATCTCAAGAAGTCATCTCATTAGCTTCAGCGAAGTGAGGTTTTCCCCAATTACTTCTCATTAGGCACAACGAAAGTCGAACCAATTATTGAACTTCGCATTGATCTAGTAACCTTGTCTTTAGGTTCTAGAACCCAAGGTCGGAAAGTGTTCCTTCCTTAGCCATGATCGCTTCAGTGCAAAAGTCAACAGCATATTCGACACCACCACCACCTCCATTCTACTCACCCGACCGAACTCGGTTGTGAGTTAGCACGCCCACATTCATAAGAAAGACGTAATTATCTCATAGTTATTTGGTATGCCCGTCACGTATGTTTTGGAATTTCTAGAATCAACACTTCCAACAAGCAATGAGAGATCAAACTAAATGATATACACTAATAAAGTGGACATTAGTAATAAATTCCTTTCACAATTAATTATTCTACTCATTATATGAAATTATTATCGCTAAAGAAAAAAGAAGGTACAAAATTGTCACCCTAAAGAAAAAAGGAATGCAACTATTGTATAACAAAAGGATTAATACAGCCCATTGTACCTACACGTGCTATGAACAAATAAAGAACAACTTACACGGAACAAATTTATTTCATTGTTATCATAATGTTATGGTTCAATTAATTTGTTTCATGTATTACAATTTATAACGATAACCAATTTATAAACTAAAACGCGATGAGACATTGAGACAGCTTTTTCTTTCTTTTCAAATTAGAAAGAAAGAAATTCAAAGTCAATCGTTTTTTTTTTCTCTTCTCTCAGATCATCTGTTGTCATGTGACTGTTATTTTTATTCTTTTTGTTGTCAAGGTCATGTGAATTTTATTTTATTGACCGAAAAAAGTTTTAAACAAACAAAATATCACATCCCACTAGTTGCGTCTCCTTCTCACTCAGAGTAACGAGTCAATTCCTGTGACCTCATTCGAAAGAATTTGTGGTAGCATCTGCGCTCACCTGATAATTACCTTTCCAAAATTCAACTGATTCCTTCTACGGACAAAGCGAATATAAGTATTTAATATAATCAATATTTAATAATCCGATGATTTATTAAATATATATATAAGTATTATAGTTGGAAACATTTTTGCTCATTATCATAAATTATAGTGTATGCTCCTTATTCATTTAATTAAATGTCACGTGTTAATTAACTTTCACATTAAATGTTACATTTTCAATTTAAAAAAAAATGAACCAAAACTAAGTGAAATAACACGTGACAAATAATTATTTGAATGGTGAGCAGACATCATAGTTTATGATTGTGAGCAAAATGCTCCCATTATAGTCAAACTATAGATTTAGATTAGATGTTATATTAGAGAGTCGATGAGATTCGAATTCACACCGTGGTGTAAGAGCAACACTCATCTTCACCATTGTGAAAGAGAGTTACTTGCTTTTCGTTTTAATTTTTAATTTTCACATTTGTGTTTCGGATATGAATCGAGAAAAAAAGAGGGATGAAGAATGATGATGTGAGAGGGAAAAAAATAAATATGAATGAATCATTTTAAAAATGTCTCACAATCCGTTTTTCACTTTTCTATATTCCTCATTTCTTCCATTTCATCCATGTATCTTCCTTATCTCTTACACGAAGTAAAATTAAAAAGTCCTTAACCATGAAAAAGAGGGATGAAGATGGATTTAACTATGAAATTAAAAAAAGTATACAATGACGTGTGTATCTACGCAATAGTCACTTAGAAGTGAATTTTTCCTAGATGTATCTGTTGGATATATGTCAACAATCTGTGATAATTTTATATATGCTAATAAATAATAAATACGAATAAATATTGAACATAATATGAACAACGAAATAATTTAAAACAGAAAGATTGAATATCGAGGCTTGCGTATCGCAATGTCCTTGAAACAGAAATTCTTCCCTACTCAGTGCTTGTAGTTCTATGGACGTCTGCTTCACCAGGATTCAACGATCAAGTTAGAATTTCAGCACCGGAAAACTTAACTTCTGGCGAACTTCTGTGTGGTTCTCTCAGAAAGGATGTTTGAGATTGTAGAAGAAGAATATTGATTTTCTGTATACTAAATGTCATGCAGATGGATGTATATATAATAGAAGGATGCATGTTCGCAACAGGTATGAGAATGCGATGTGTCTGTTGGGAGACATCTTCTCCAGAGGGGTGCTTTTCTCTGTGTTCTTTCTGAACTCTTCAAACTTCATCTGAAAGGATGAGTCTGTTGGCAAAAAATAATTAATTAATTAAATTAAAAAATAATTAAAAATAATTAATTAAATCCGAAAATAATTAATTAAATAATTTAATTATTAGAGCCTGAGCCCAAGAGCCCTAAGGCCCAAGGCCCATCTTTTGATAATTAATTATATATTAATTGCCCATCTTTTGATAATTAATTATATATTAATTATATTTATAATTAATTACCAATTAATTAGTGCACCCCAAAGCCCAACCCTAAGGGTGAGCCCAATTTTATTCTCCAGACCTATTACTCCAATAACTTTCTATAAAGGACAAAGCCTTATAAAATGATAAAATCTTTTAGGAATGACCAATGTGGGACAAAGAAATTTCTACTCAAATTATTCAAATTTCCAACAATACCCCACATTTGAGTTGAAATTTCATTCAAACTCCAACAATTACCCACATTTGAATGCAAATGTAAATGCAAATGGATGACTAGGCTGCCTAAAACTGAGAGAGAATAGACATGATATGCATCGAGTGAAGTGTCTTTTGGACTTGAACTTACCCTAGTGAAAACATATCGGGTTTACTTGGTGACGCAGTGGATGTGGAAAATCTTGAACTGTCCACCGCAGTAGTAAACCGAGACAATATGCTACACACATATCATGTCTGCCACACGTAAATTCATACGGTTGTATTCATTTTGGCCCTGAACAGATCCCGAATTTCGTAGGAGCTTTAGAGAATTTAGTCATGTCAATTCTCATAAATGTGGCCCCATTTACTCCTATATAGGTGACATTAATTAAGAAGAGTCTGCCATATTCCTCTTGATAACAAGATATTAATGTGATTAAATGTATAAAACATAACACATCAAACGTCAACAGACAACACACATTTTATCATAAGAATGGGTAAGTTGTGTGTTCAACTTTTGAATCAAACTCAACCAGTTTGCCTATTGAACCTAGACCATGGGATCTCCAATCAGTTAGGTTAGGTTTCCACCCAGTTCGATTCATTGAATTGGCTTAAAACCCATTCCCCTCGATGTAAATAATATTTGCTCTCTTGGTAGGCCTTTTGTCAAAGGATCAGCTATATTTTCCTTTGACTTTACATAATCAATGGATATTATTCAATTGGAAAACAACTTCTTAAGAGTATTATGTCGACGCCTGATGTGACGTGACTTCCCATTGTATACATGACTTTTGGCCGTTGATTGCGCGGCCATACTATCACAATGTATACATATAGCCGTTACCGACTTTGGCCACATTGGAATATCCTCCAGAAAATTTTTGAGCCATTCGGCTTCTTCGCCAGCCAAGTCTAAAGCTATAAACTCGGACTCCATGGTGAAACGAGCTATACATTTCTGTTTAGAGGATTTCCAAGATATTGCTGCACCTCCCAAGGTAAAAACATATCCACTTGTCGACTTGGATTCTGTAGTGTTAGAAATCCAATTTGCATCACTGAAGCCTTCTACAACATGTGGATATTTTGTGTAGTGTAATCTGTAGTCAAGTGAATTTTTCAAATACCTTAACACTCGTACTAAAGCATCCCAATGTTCTTGTGCCGGATTACTTGTATATCTACTAAGCCTACTTACTGCATAAGCTAAGTCGGGCCTAGTTGAATTCATCAAGTACATTAGACTTCCAATTACCTGAGAATATTCAAGTTGAGATATGGCATCGCCTTTATTTTTCTCCAACTTGCATCCAGCATCAAAAGGAGTTGCAGCAGGTTTGCAGTCAAATTGACCAAACCTTCGTAGTATTTTTTCTGCATAATGGGATTGTGTAAGGACATATCCTTCACTATTTTTCTTAATTTGAATTCCTAAAATGACATCGGCTTGACCTAAGTTTTTCATGTCAAAACTTGAATTCAACATTTTCTTTGTTTTGTATATTACATCTTTATCGCTTCCCATTATGAGCATATCATCCACATACAAGCAGACAATAACACAAGTTTTATCATTACTCTTAATGTATACACATTTATCAGATTCATTTATTTTGAACTCATGTGTCAACAAAGTATGATCAAATTTCTCGTGCCATTGTTTTGGTGCTTGTTTAAGTCCATATAATGACTTAACTAATTTGCACACTTTGCTTTCTTGTCCTTTAAGCACAAACCCTTCAGGTTGTTCCATGCATATTTCTTCATCTAGTTCTCCATTTAAAAATGTTGTTTTTACATCCATTTGATGTATATCAAAGTTGTATACAGCCGCAATCGCTATTAACGTCCTAATTGACGTTATGCGAGAAACTGGAGAATAGGTGTCGAAATAATCCAACCCTTCTTTTCGGCGATAACCTTTCGCTACTAAACGTTCCTTGAACTTATCAATGGTTCCATCCGCCTTAAGTTTCTTCTTGAAAATCCATTTATGGCCAATTGGTTTACTACCAGGAGGTAAATCAACCAATTCCCATGTGTTATTTTCGATAATGGATTCCATTTCACTTTCAATTGCTTCCTTCCATAAAGAGGCCTCAGAAGAAGACATTGCTTCTTTAAAAGTTTTAGGTTCATTCTCGAATAAGAAAGCAATGAAATATGGTCCAAAGTTTTTAGAAACTTTGATTCTTTTTCCTCTTCTTGGTTCCACATCATTTCCTTAGACACCAGAAGAAGAGGCTTCATCATGACTATGATCATGAACCCTCTTTGTATTAGAACCAGATTCCTTTTCTTTTTAAGGAAATGTATCCTCAAAGAATTCCGCATCCGCTGATTCTAATATAGTGTTGACATGTATGTCAGAAATTGAAGATTTTACAACAAGGAACCTATAAGCAACACTATTATTTGCATATCCAATGAATACACAATCAATAGTTTTATGTCCTAGTTTCGTTCTTTTTGGTAACGGAACTTGCACCTTTGCTAAGCAACCCCACACTTTGAGGGTTTTATAAGTGGGTCTATGTCCTTTCCATAGTTCATAAGGTGACTCATCAATCTTCTTTAGAGGAACCTTATTCAATATGGTATTTGCAGTAAGTAAAGTTTCACCCCACAAACTGTGTGGAAGCCCTAAACTATTTAACATGGAATTAATCATATCTTTGAATGTTCTATATTTTCTTTCGGCAACACCATTTTGTTGTGGTGTGTATGGAGCCGTTGTTTGATGTATAATTCCATGTTGTGCATAAAAATCTGAGAATGCAATAGACTCATACTCTCCTCCTCTATCGGATCAAAGTGCTTTGATTTTTCTCTCTAGATGATTTTCAACTTCTGCTTTATATGTCTTAAACATATTCAAAGCTTCGTCCTTGCTATGAATCAAATAAACATAGCAATACTTACTGCAATCATCAATAAAAGTGACATAATAATTCTTTCCTCCACGAGTTGGTGTGGATTTAAAGTCACAAAGATCACTATGAATTAATCCAAGTAATTCATTTGATCTTTCTAGAATTGACTTTCTCGTTTACTTAGCAAATTTCGATTCAGTACATGTTTCACATTTATGATTAAAATCAATTTCGAATTTAGGTAATAAGTCTAATTTAACCATTCTATGCATGGAACGAAAATTAACATGTTCTAATCTAGCATGCCAAATATTAGAAGACTCAACAATATAAGTAGAATAATTTATTTTATTAGCATCATCAATGGCAATTACATTGAGTTTCACGAGACGATCAGCCACATAACCCTTTCCAACAAACATCCCAACCTTGGTAAGTACAAATTTGTTGGATTCCATTACAAGTTTAAAACCCTTAGCAATTAGAATAGGTCCAGAAACCAAGTTCCTCCTTATTTCAGGAACATGCAGCACATTCAGCAAGATGAGACTCTTTCCAGATGTGAATTTGAGTACCACTTTACCTTTGCCCTCTACCACAGATGAGGCAGAATTACCCATATACAACTTTTTTCCATGGGCAACAGGATGGTATTCGGTGAATAGATTTCTGTCAGCGCAGATGTGCTTAGTAGCACCAGTATCCAACAGCCATTCACTGACATTTGAGACCATGTTCTCGAACACAACAGCAGCCAATTCTCCATTGGTGGTTGCCATGTTAGCATGATTGTTTTTGTTTCCATTGGCATGATTTCCATCTTTGCGATGATAACAATCTTGTGCCTTGTGACCAGATTTTCCACACACATAGCATGCGCCCTTAATCTTCTTCAGATTCTTGCCTTTGGGAGCAAGGGCAGATTGTACAAACTGCTTGGTTTTCAGAGCCTTATTCTTCTTCGGCTTGGCCTTGGAGTTTCCTCCCTCAACATAATTTGCATTGGCTTCAATGGCAGCAAACCTTCCAGAACGGTCTGTCTTTCCGTGGTCTTCTTCCACTCGTAGCCTTAGGATCAAATCCTCCATATTCATCTCACGACGCTTGTGCTTGAGATAAATTTTGAAGTCATTCCACGAAGTTGGCAATTTTTCAATTATCGCCCCAACTTGGAAATGCTCATTGATCTCGCATCCCTCGGAGTGCATTTCATAGATCAATTTCTGGATTTCTTCGACCTGAGAAACAATAGATTTGGAATCCACCATTGTATATTTGAGAAACTTACCAATAACAAATTTCTTTGAACCGGCATCATCAATCTTATACTTTTTCTCCAGGGATTCCCACAACTCCTTCGCTGTCTTGCACAGAGAATAAATGTCGTAGAGATTGTCATCCAAACTATTCAGAATATAGTTCCTGCAACAAAACTCGGAATGATTCCAAGCTTCGATTGCCATGACAGTCTCTTTCGTCATTGGATTCTCATTAGACTTTGGAGCTTCTTCCTTAACAATATGAGCGAGATTCATTGTTGTCAGGAAGAACAACATCTTCTGTTGCCATCTCTTGAAGTCCAACCCTTTGAACTTCTCAGGCTTTTCAAAGTATTTTGGCACAACGCCATTCACATTTACAGATTGTTGATCCATTAATTTCTGTTTCAAGATTGTTGGATATATGTCAACAATCTGTGATAATTTTATATATGCTAATAAATAATAAATATGAATAAATATTGAACAGAGTATGAACAACAAAATAATTTAAAACAGAAAGATTGAAGATCGAGGCTTGCGTACCGCAATGTCCTTGAAACAGAAATTCGTCCCTACTCAGTGCTTGTAGTTCTACGGACGTCTACTTTACCAGGATTCAACGATCAAGTTAGAATTCCAACACTGGAAAACTTAACTTCTGGCGAACTTCTGTGTGGTTCTCTCAAAAAGGATGTTTGAGATTGTAGAAGAAGAATATTGATTTTCTGTATACTAAATGCCATGGATGTATATATAATAGAAGGATGCCTGTTCGCAACAGGTATGAGAATGTGATGTGTCTGTTGGGAGACATCTTCTCCAAATGGGTGATTTGCTCTGTGTTCTTTCTGAACTCTTCAGACTTTATCTGAAAGGATGAGTTTGTTGGTAAAAAATAATTAATTAATTAAATTCAAAATTAATTAAATCCGAAAATAATTAATTAAATAATTTAATTATTAGAGCCTTAGCCCAAGAGCCTTAAGGCCCAAGGCCCATCTTTTGATAATTAATTATATATTAATTATAATTAATTATATATTAATTATAATTAATTATATATTAATTATAATTAATTACTAATTAATTAGTGCACCCCAAAGCCCAACTCTAAGGGTGAGCCCAATTTTATTCTCCAGGTCTATTACTCCAATCACTTTCTATAAAGGACAAAGCCTTATAAAGTGATAAAATCTTTTGGGAATAGCCAATGTGGGACAAAGAAATTTCTACTCAAACTATTCAAATTTCCAACAGTATCTATTCAATTAAATTTTGTACCTATTCGGAGAATACAATATCCTCAATAACAAAATGTTTGTTATGCTTAATATATTTAGTTTAATTTAGGGAGCTTTATATATAGAGACAAAAAAATTTCCTATATGTTGAGAAACTCCACTAGTTTTTAAACATATCAAAGAGAGACAAAAACAAAAGAAACAACTAAAGTCCATCCTAAAAACATGGAAACAATATTTTAAAATGCCAGCCAAACTTGTAAAGCTTTAGGGCTGTTAATTAGAACCAAGCCCTCACAACTCTAACAAAACTATGTGTGCCATAACCTCAATCTATCATCGACTATTTTTGCAAAATCATTTTTGAAACTATATGTATAATCAGTTTGTATCATTTATTACTAGAATCAGTTCAACCCGTCCTCAGCTAGTTTTGCAGAAATAGTTCAACCCGTCATCGACCATTTTTGCAGAATCATTTCAACTCGTCTTCGATCATATATGTGCCATAACCTCAATCTATCATCGATTATTTCTGTAGAATCATTTTTGAAACTATATGTATAATCAGTTTGTATCATTTATTACTAGAATCAATTCAACCCGTCCTCAGCTATTATTGCAGAAATAGTTCAACCCGTCATCGACCATTTTTGCAGAATCATTTCAACTCGTCTTTGATCATTTTTGTAGAATTAGTTCAATCAGTCATCAACCATTTTTGCAAAAACAATTCAACTCGTACTCGACCATTTTTGTGGAATCAGTTCAACTTGTCTTCGACCATTTTTGCAGAACTAGTCCACCCGTCCTCGATCATTTTTGTAGAATTAGTTCAACTCGTCCTCGACTATTCTTGCAGTATCAGTTGAACTCATCATCGACCATTTTGCAGAATCAGCTCAACCTGTTCTAGACCATTTTTGTAGAATCAATTCAACCTGCTCTCAACCATTTTTGCAGAATCAGTTCAACCCGTCATTGACCATTTTTACAGAATCAGTTGAATCAGTCATCAACCATTTTTATAGAATCAGTTCAACCTATCCTCGACCTTTTTTGCAAAATCAGCCCAACCCGTCCTCAAATATTTTTGCAGAATCAGTTTAACCTATCTTAGACCATTGTTGCAAAATCAATTCAACCCGTATTTGACCATTTTTGTAGAATCAGTTCAATTAATCCTTGAATATTTTTGTGTAATCCGTTCAATCAATCCTCGATCATCTTTATAGAATTAGTTCAACTTGTCATTGACCATTTTTTAGAACGAGTTCAGTCCGTTTCAACGAAAATACATATATGCCATCAGCCCAACCGTCCTTGACTTCTTTTTTTTTATTTTTTTTATTAAAAGTAGTTTCAAATAGTTGCGGTATCAATTTTTGTATACTTACTAGTATAACCAATTTTTAAATACATATACTTGCATGTAGTTCTCTATTATTGTAGTTGATTGCTCTAACTATCCTCACAAACTAAGTGTGCAATCATTCTAAGTAACTACTAGTCTACTATGCCCAATTTCAAACCCACGGTCCAAAACTGGGGTGGGGTGAACTTTGAAGCCAAATGAGTGAAAAGATTTATAAAAATATTACAATCAACATCCAACAACTAACAACTAACAACATTAAGAATTGCTAGATGCCAATGGGCCAAGTAAAGAGAGAAAGAGAGAGAAGTAAGTAATAGAGAGGTGGCCACCAAGACGTCACTCACAAATCAATAAAAAATCTCCAAATCTCAGAAATTCCAAGTATTTAGATGATTGATTCTCATGTGCATATAATACAAATAGAGCTTTCAGGTTGAGTTACAGTTTGGTATCATTATGTCCATGGACTTTATTTATAGAACTGGGAACTGATAGGAGCATATTTATGCGACTTAATTGGCTTGTTCTTGTGCGTTTACGTTGTGTTTCTTTAGTTATTTTAGTGTTTAAAGCCATTTTCATTTGTTTGTAGGTCTTAATAACAACCTTGGCAAGAAAAGTGCATTTTGGTGCATGTTGGATCAATATTGGGCTCAAATGGATTGCATGCATGAGGATGAACGTTTTGGGCATATGTGTGTGCAAGTGTGTGTGTGTAATTGCAAGGATAAACAATGACAACTCATACACATGCAAAGAAGCCCACATGCAAAGTGAAAGACTCTAAGTACAAAGTATGCAAGAAGATGCATTTTTGAGGCCTTTGGAGCATGTTTCGGGCTTGGAATGGATAGCAAATGCATGGGCCAAAGTGGATGGACGAATTTAAGAACTAAAGAGGCCAAGAATGTGAAGAATTAGTGTCCAAAAGATAAAGAATTCAGCCCAAAAATGTCACTCCAAGTTGCACACTCCTTGCCATGCAAAACACATAGAATTCCCTTTGGATTCCCATGCCATGCTTGATCACTCTTGTCCCCTACATAATTTCTGATTTCATGCTTTAATTCATTTAATTATTTCACTCAATTGCTTGATACCTCTTGTTCCCTTCACCCATTAGATTTTAGACAACCTTTACATCCATTACATGCACCAATTGATGCTCCATCATTCACATTTGGAATCCAAGGGCATCTGTCACACATGTTGTTGCACCTTTGACCCATTTGTTGACACATTTCACCTCCATTTCCATCTCTATGCAATGTACACAATCATTCATGCTCCCTAGCTGCAACACCACTCCATTTTACCCTTCACACTTTGCATCATCACTTCATTTTCACCCTTGGACCATTGCACACCACACACACCAACTTGCCATGCATTTCATCCCTAGCCTAACCTGATTTTCTAAGGTTTTTGGGGCCTATAAATACATGTTTACACCCCTTGGCCAAAGAACAATCCCCCATATTCATCATTTTATCACAGAAATTCGTCCATACACACCCTAGGAAGCAAAACACCCCAAAAACACCATTCTAGTGCCTAGAAAACATAACAGCCACTCCACCTTCTTCCACCCTCTTTGCCTAGTTCTCCACCACCTTCCAACCATCAAACACTCTTCCACACTCACCCTAAACCCCTCCATATCATTCCCCATCCATTCTACACCATAAATCCACCCAAAAATCTGTCCACAAGCTTCATGCTGCAACAAGGAGGAAGGGAGATCCATTGATGCACTTGCTTTCCAAATTGGAGCATTTTAGGTGTTTTCTTTCCTTTGATTTTAATGTCTAATTTTATGTATCTTTGTATTGCAAGAATGAGGAACTAAACCCCCTTAGTTGGGGGGTGATTCGAAACCATGTACATGCTTGCAATATGATTTGATTACATTCAATTGTTATTTCATAAGTTGCGGATTCAATTCGTTCATCTACTTGATTGATAACTTATTTTTGTATGTTGATTGAGAGTGCACGCTTAGTTTTCATGCATGAATATGATGCTAGATTATGAGGGAGTTTCACCTAATAGTTACAATCTTATAATCACAAGTAGTGAAGGTCGCTTGAAAACGATCGCGTTGAATGAATTCTTGGCACTAGTTTCATGCTCATCATAGTAACGAATGCCTCGTCAACACTTATAGTTCTCATTGTGCTTCATGATTCTTGATTGTATCTTTATTGTGCTCATCACGTAAGGAACCTTTGAGGAATGCTTTGAATTGTTGTATGCGCTTTTCCATCCAATTCATTAACTTAAGGAGAACTTGAAGGTTAATTTAAGCGTATCTAATTAACTTGGGGTGTTGAGTTTCATAATTTATTGAAAGAACAACTGAAAATCATTTTGTTTGCAAGTGTGTCATGTGTGGAGAAGAACCTCCTAACTAGCCTTTTATCCATCATTTTCATCCAAAAACGTTTTACAATCTGTTTTGTTTTAAAGTTTCTGTTTTGTTTTCAATTTTCGTCCAAAACAAATCCCCCTTTATTTTGAAGTCTTAGATTAGTTAGAAAGTGTTTTGATTTGTGTTTCTAAGTGTTTTGATTCAAGTTTTCATACAACTTCGTCCAAGTTCTTGTTAGGTTCTCAAAACTGCCCAGAAAGTGGTTTTTAAGCAGTTTTGAGTCATTAGGTTGCTGTTTTGAGTTTTATGTTTGTTTAAGTATTTTAAAGTATAGTTTTGCATTCTTTGAGTCTAGTTTAGTGTTTTAAATTTTGTTTTTATGTTTTTAAGTTAGTTTTCAAGTATTTAGCAATCCCTCCTAATCCCCGGCCTAGAACGATCCCTACTTACATACTTTACTACAATTGATAAAAAGAGGGTTTAATTTGTTTGTTTAGTTATTTTACGCATCAAATTTTGGCGCCGTTGCTGGGGATTAGCAACTTTGCTAATCTCTTGGATTGTTTTCTTTCGAATTATTGTATTTTGTTTAAGTTTCTGTTTAAGTTGCTGATTTGTTTTGTTTTCTTTGTTTTTAGGTACTAGTTTATGACCCGCAGCTCACAACCTGTTTGTAAGCATATCTCCGACTTTGACGGTGATTTTTAGAGGACTTTGAGAAGGAAAAAGAAATTGCAAGAGTCTAATCCTCCTAGTCCCGAGCCTGAATTAGAAGAGCAAGAAGTTGAGGTTGAAGAGAAGGCCACGGCACAAGTGGGTGGAGAAGAGCAAGGTATAGCCATGGACAACCGTACACTCAAGGAGCTTGCCGCCTCGGGTTTGGATAATGCCGCACCATTGTGTATCCAATATCCCATGGCTGCTCAAGGTAAAACCGAAGAGTTCGAGTTAAAGTTAAGTTTGCTCCACCACATTCCAAAGTTCCATGGGCTTTCCATGGAGGATCCGAACAAACATTTGAAGGAATTTGAAGTGGTGTGCTCAAGTATGACTCCGGTTACCGTTGACGGAAGTATTTTAAAGATGAAGGCTTTTCCATTCTCTTTAATGGACAAAGCCAAGGATTGGTTATACGAGTTGGCTCCCGGTACAGTTACATCTTGGGAGAGTATGAAGAGGGCGTTTCTGGAGAAGTTTTTCCCAACTTCTCGCATCATTCTTCTTCGTAAAAAAATAAGTGGAATTCAGCAAAGCCAAGGTGAATTTTTTCCATCTTATTATGAACGATTTAAATCACTTGGTGCTTCTTGTCCACAACATCAGATGAAGGAGGAGTTACTTCTTCAATACTTTTACGAAGGTCTTTTACCACTTGAACGGCAAATGTTGGATGCTTCCGCGGGAGGAGCTCTAGTGGATAAGACACCTAGGGATGCCAAAACTCTCATTGCGAATCGAGCACTCAATGCACAACAATATGAAGGTGTTGGGCAAAGAGACACCCCACGACCACATCATGTCAATGAGGTAAGTTCTATTTCTGAGTTACAATCCCAAATGGCTAACCTTACGTCTATGTTATCGCAGTTGGTTGAAGGCCCCAAAACGCAAGGAACTACAATCTGTGGTGTATGCTCCATTCAAGGACACCAATCTGATCAATGCCCTCAATTAATTGAGAATGGAGGATGGGAATCGGCCAATGCTGTGGGTTATGGGAATCAAAACCAACCAAGGAATGATCCTTTCTCCAATACATACAACCCGGGATGGCGTGACCACCCCAATTTCAGATGGAGAGATGCACCACAATATGGCCAACAAAGTGGATTCCGACAACCCCCGGGTTTCTTTCCAAGGCCAATGGAACCACAACCACCTCCTCAGGCACAATCTTCCCAAACTAACCCAGGTACGTCTATGAATGATGATAAAACATATCAGTTACTAACCACCATGGCGCAGGGAATGCAGAACCAAGCAAATGAGGTTAATGAGCTGAAGAAGCAAATGGGCCAAATGGCCGAATTTTTGGGGCAATTCCGTGAAAATGGTAAGTTACCAAGCACTACGGTGGTCAATCCAATGGGTGGCTTCGAATCTGCAAAGGCTATCACATTACGAAGTGGAAAAGAGGTGAGAAACAAGGAAGATGAGAAGATACAACTCGAAGAAGATGAGAACACCTACCCCACGGCAAAGGTACCATCACCCATGCCGCAGCCATCTAAGACATCCCATCCGTCCACCTCAGGTAAGAATGTTCCAAATGTTGTGATTTCGAACACTAATCTGCCCAATGTCCCCTTTCCTAGCAGATTTTTTCAATCAAAGAACGAAGAGGAGGAAAAAGATGTTATAGAGACATTTAGAAAGGTGCATGTCAACATTCCCCTCCTTGATGCCATAAAGCAAATCCCGAAGTATGCCAAGTGTTTAAAGAAGCTTTGTACAACAAAGAAACGTGTCCGGGAGAAAGAGGTGGTACATGTAAGTGAGAATGTCTCCGCCATCTTGCAACATAAACTACCCCCCAAATGCAAAGATCCGGGGAGTTTTACAATTCCGTGTGTCATTGGTAATACCCGTTTCAAATCTGCCATGCTTGATTTAGGTGCTTCTATAAATGTTATGCCATATTCCATTTATGCATCTATGAACTTAGGAGCATTGAAAAATGATGGTGTAATCATACAATTGGCCGATAGATCTAACGCTTATCCAAAGGGAGTTTTGGAAGACGTTTTAGTGCAGGTTGATCATTTAATCTTCCCGGCAGATTTCTATGTCCTCGAAATGGATGAATCGGACCATGCCCCTTCATTGCCCATCCTCCTTGGAAGGCCATTCATGAAAACGGCTCAAACGAAGATTGATGTGGCCAAAGGATTAGTCACTATGGCATTTGGTGGTGACATGATTAGTTTCAAAATTTCTGAATCCATTGAGACTCCTAATGTTGTTCATTCTTGTTGTGCCATTGATAAAATTGAAAAGATAGGACTGGACCATTCAGCACCAGGCACAAAGGATGCATCAAGAACCATGCAAGACGAGGGAATTGGAGTGGCGCACAAGGACCATACGGCTACTGCTCTCAAAATGCTCAAATTGGCCGAACGCACCATGGGGAAGAATGTTCACATTGCTACCACTTCATCACAACACATAGGTAAGCCACCTAATCCAAATCCAATTTCCATTAAAGTTGATAGGTGGTTCCCTTCTTTGGTGCAGGTACCCAAACAAATCCCCGATGGTGGGCGTATGAACATAAACCTTAGGCAACACAACGCACCCATCAACAAACATCACTATCCATTTCCGTTCAAGGATGTAATCTATGAGAACTTTGTTGCGCATGTTGTGGAGGACATTCCCTTGCATGCCGTGGGCTCCAGTGGGGAGTAATTGTGTTCATCGTTCGGCTGGAAGACGTTAAAGCAAGCGCTTTAAGGGAGGCAACCCATTTATTCTGCTTGATTGTCAATTTTATTACCTGTTTAATTATTTTTGGTTGTGACTTTCTATTTTGAAACATTAACAAATATGCAAAGGATTTTAACATTAAACTTCGTGGAAATGAACAGCAAACTGGGAAATAAAGAAACATAGCATAATACAAGAGGGAGCCTTGACAAAGGCTGCTTGGGAGAGGTCGTAGTAGTCGGCGGAGTTGCAGTAGTCGGCGGAGTCTCAGCAGTCGGTGGGGCCACGGAAGGAGGAGGTATCGGAGGTTGATCAGTTGGAGCTTCACTACGCGGTACCGTCTCAGAAGACGAAGGCAGATGCTGTTGGAACAAACCCACAAACCTCCGGTGATCAAGTAAAATCTGACCATCAGTTTCCTGCAGCTGGTCAATTTTCCTCTTCATGTTTGTGGCATAACTGTGTGCAAGCTTGTGCAATTGTTTATTTTCATGCTTGAGTCCTCTAATCTCCTCTTTGAGACTCTGTATTTCAGCCACCAACGATTCAACGTGACGGGTTCGAGCAAATAGGCGTTGGGCCATGTTGGACACAGAACCCGCACACTGCACGCTAAGAGCTAGAGACTCCTTAACCCCCAATTCATCAGACCGTCTAGCGAGCAGTCTGTTATCTCTCGGGGTGACAAGGTTCCGGGCCACCACCGCAGCAGTCATGTCATTTTTCATCACCGAATCCCCAACGGTGAGAGGACCAGTAGGGGATATGAAGGATGGGCGCCATACGTTGTCTGGAGAAGGCGGGGATGCACCTTCACCAAGGTTCAAATCAAAACGACGATCAGAAGGGCCAGACATTTTTCAGAGGTTTTGGAGAAAGAAGAGATCGGACAGATTAAGATTTCGGAAGTGCAAGAAGGGAGTGTTTACAGGAGGGAGCTCAAGTGTGTTGTGGAACAAAATTAACGCCTCTATAAAAAGAAGAAATCAAAGAGGCGCTCCTCAGAAATCGAAGAAGCGTCCTCTCGCAAATCGAAGAGTCGAGGCTCCTTTCTCAAAAGCCGGATTCTTTTCTCAAAAGAGGCGTTTCATTTCTCAAAAAAATGGGCATGCTCAGAAACCACGAGCCGAACCCCGGATTTCAAAAGATCAATTTGTCCAGACGTGTCGTCACTCGTCACATGCAACTTGCAGCTTTGCGGAAATTACGGGCAGCTTTGTCAGAAAGCGCGTAATTTGTACTATTCATCCATCCACCGGCTGCCACATCTGCTTGGAGAACAAATAAGGAACTGCAACATCACCAAAGAGCAAAGCTTCGCCGTACAATTCCAATCCAGTTCAAGTTCAAAGCTGTGGAAAGTCAACAAGATCAACTATCTCCAAAACCAGATTTGCGTTCTTAAACTCTACTCTGTCTGGTTTTTACTTTGCCATATTTGTCATGTTTATTTGTCGTTTGTTATTTGCTTGTTTTTGGTGTGAGTATATGCTTGAAACATTGAGGACAATGTTTGATTTAAGTGTGGGGGAATTGGTAACCATTGTTTTGCATGAAATTCGTAGAAATTTATCACCCATTACTTCTAGTGTTGTTCCTTGTTGTTTTAAGTATTTTTAAGCTGTTTTGGAGTGTTTCAGTGTGTTTTGACATAAAAATCCGAAAATTCATAAAAATTTGAAAAATTGTTTTTGAAAATCCAAAAAAGAGTTGTTTTTGTGCGCTTATTTGTGTCTTAGGGTACCTTCCAACACAATGATGAGGATTCAGTTTGTAATTGCATGACTGTTAAAGAGAGTTATAAACATGGATGAAAGTTTGATTTACTCTTTATTTATGCGTGATTGTGGTTATAACTTATGAAATCACATGTAATCATAAAAGAAAAAAAATTAGTTTTTTGTAACATACTTGAAGGAAAGAACTCAAACTAACGCTACAACCTTGTGAGAATTGAGCCTAAATGTTTATTTGGAGAGTTAAAATCTGTGCATTATTGTTTTCTAAAGTCGTTGCATGATCTCATTATTCTTTGCTTGGTTATTACTTAGAAGGCGTTTCATCATTTAGTTCCAAATGCTAGAACTCATGCCTATTTCATTCAAAGCATGCTATTGATTTGCATAACACATATTCAAGATGAAGTTGTGTAGTTACCACCACCAAAGCCAAACTGCCATGTATCCCATATCGTTATATGTTTAAGTTAACCCCATTGAGCCTTGATAGCCTACATTCTTTGTTAAACCACATTATCCTTACCTAGCCTAGTTTAGGACCATCCATACCCTTGTTCTTGAAGCATAGTAAAGTATGAGTCAAATTGAATTCCTTTTGATTAATGTATGGCAGAAAACAAGTGTGGGGGAAGTGATTCTTGTGTGTGTGTATGCCAAAATCATTCATAAGGCACGAGTAGAAAAGAAAGATTCGTGAAAAATAGAATGAAAAGAAGAAGAGCTGTGAAGAGAAAAGGAGTTGAAAAATATGTGAAAAAGAGTTTTAAAGTGTTGCTTGTTGAAGAAAGGGTCCAAAACATTGAATTCGGCCCTAAATATTGCTTGAATATTCCCTTCGTGTTTAAAAGTTGATTACTGCAATCTAAGTGAATTCTAAGTTTCCATTTCATTACTTTTCTTGCTATTGCTTTAAGAACGTTTGTTATCCCTATCCTTCATTTGTTAGCCAACACCCCAAGCCCGTTACAACCTTTGACTTCAATCTTGAGTGTTATGTGTTTCAATTTGTGGAGTTTGAATTTGGTATGAGCATATGGTGTCACTGGTTCTCGCGTCTAAGTAATAGCATTCCATTCATGAGATCATATCTAAACATGCTTATTAACTCCAGAAATTGCTTTCTTTGTGATACATATATGTGAGCATTCATTTTCATATCTACATCAATCTTCTCACATATAACTAGTATAGGGTGTGTAGTTGGAAAATCTGAGTGAAAATTGAGTGCATATCTTGTAAGGAATTGAGTGAATTCTCTAAGGCATGTTACTACATCAAAAACATTGTTTTAATTGATTAATTGTGAACTAGTAAGTGGTGACTATGATTAAGTATGTGCTTAAGTGTAAAGATGACTCAAATCTGTGGGGATAATGATTTTTAACATGTCATGTGCATTGGAAATCCCTGAGGCAAATGTTGGAAGGTTTAGGTTGTGTTTTATTTGTTTTGTTTCGTTTCATTTCTTTGTTTTGCTCGAGGACTAGCAAAAGCTAAGTGTGGGGGAATTTGATAGGAGCATATTTATGCGACTTAATTGGCTTGTTCTTGTGCGTTTACGTTGTGTTTCTTTAGTTATTTTAGTGTTTAAAGCCATTTTCATTTGTTTGTAGGTCTTAATAACAACCTTGGCAAGAAAAGTGCATTTTGGTGCATGTTGGATCAATATTGGGCTCAAATGGATTGCATCCATGAGGATGGACGTTTTGGGCATATGTGTGTGCAATTGTGTGTGTGTAATTGCAAGGATAAACAATGACAACTCATACACATGCAAAGAAGCCCACATGCAAAGTGAAAGACTCTAAGTACAAAGTATGCAAGAAGATGCATTTTGGAGGCCTTTGGAGCATGTTTCGGGCTTGGAATGGATAGCAAATGCATGGGCCAAAGTGGTTGGACGAATTTGAGAACTAAAGAGGCCAAGAATGTGAAGAATTAGTGTCCAAAAGATAAAGAATTCAGCCCAAAAATGTCACTCCAAGTTGCACACTCCTTGCCATGCAAAACACATAGAATTCCCTTTGGATTCCCATGCCATGCTTGATCACTCTTGTCCCCTACATAATTTCTGATTTCATGCTTTAATTCATTTAATTATTTCACTCAATTGCTTGATACCTCTTGTTCCCTTCACCCATTAGATTTTAGACAACCTTTACATCCATTACATGCACCAATTGATGCTCCATCATTCACATTTGGAATCCAAGGGCATTTGTCACACATGTTGTTGCACCTTTGACCCATTTGTTGACACATTTCACCTCCATTTCCATCTCTATGCAATGTACACAATCATTCATGCTCCCTAGCTGCAACACCACTCCATTTTACCCTTCACACTTTGCATCATCACTTCATTTTCACCCTTGGACCATTGCACACCACACACACCAACTTGCCATGCATTTCATCCCTAGCCTAACCTGATTTTCTAAGGTTTTTGGGGCCTATAAATACATGTTTACACCCCTTGGCCAAAGAACAATCCCCCATATTCATCATTTTATCACAGAAATTCGTCCATACACACCCTAGGAAGCAAAACACCCCAAAAACACCATTCTAGTGCCTAGAAAACATAACAGCCACTCCACCTTCTTCCACCCTCTTTGCCTAGTTCTCCACCACCTTCCAACCATCAAACACTCTTCCACACTCACCCTAAACCCCTCCATATCATTCCCCATCCATTCTACACCATAAATCCACCCAAAAATCTGTCCACAAGCTTCATGCCGCAACAAGGAGGAAGGGAGATCCATTGATGCACTTGCTTTCCAAATTGGAGCATTTTAGGTGTTTTCTTTCCTTTGATTTTAATGTCTAATTTTATGTATCTTTGTATTGCAAGAATGAGGAACTAAACCCCCTTAGTTGGGGGGTGATTCGAAACCATGTACATGCTTGCAATATGATTTGATTACATTCAATTGTTATTTCATAAGTTGCGGATTCAATTCGTTCATCTACTTGATTGATAACTTATTTGTGTATGTTGATTGAGAGTGCACGCTTAGTTTTCATGCATGAATATGATGCTAGATTATGAGGGAGTTTCACCTAATAGTTACAATCTTATAATCACAAGTAGTGAAGGTCGCTTGAAAACGATCGCGTTGAATGAATTCTTGGCACTAGTTTCATGCTCATCATAGTAACGAATGCCTCGTCAACACTTATAGTTCTCATTGTGCATCATGATTCTTGATTGTATCTTTATTGTGCTCATCACGTAAGGAACCTTTGAGGAATGCTTTGAATTGTTGTATGCGCTTTTCCATCCAATTCATTAACTTAAGGAGAACTTGAAGGTTAATTTAAGTGTATCTAATTAACTTGGGGTGTTGAGTTTCATAATTTATTGAAAGAACAACTGAAAATCAATTTGTTTGCAAGTGTGTCATGTGTGGAGAAGACCTCCTAACTAGCCTTTTATCCATCATTTTCATCCAAAAACGTTTTACAATCTGTTTTGTTTTAAAGTTTCTGTTTTGTTTTCAATTTTCGTCCAAAACAAATCCCCCTTTATTTTGAAGTCTTAGATTAGTTAGAAAGTGGTTTGATTTGTGTTTCTAAGTGTTTTGATTCAAGTTTTCATACAACTTCGTCCAAGTTCTTGTTAGGTTCTCAAAACTGCCCAGAAAGTGGTTTTTAGGCAGTTTTGAGTCATTAGGTTGCTGTTTTGAGTTTTATGTTTGTTTAAGTATTTTAAAGTATAGTTTTGCATTCTTTGAGTCTAGTTTAGTGTTTTAAATTTTGTTTTTATGTTTTTAAGTTAGTTTTCAAGTATTTAGCAATCCCTCCTAATCCCCGGCCTAGAACGATCCCTACTTACATACTTTACTACAATTGATAAAAAGAGGGTTTAATTTGTGTGTTTAGTTATTTTACGCATCAGGAACTAAAAAGAAATCTTGATTTGGATGCATTTAATGGCTTCTCAGCTGTTTGAGAAGCTTGGACCAAGCTTATTTGCTTTTATAAAGAGAAGTATTTACTACCCATTCCCTGTGGATCTTGTTCAGAAATTTGGACAACTATTGGAATCTAAAACAAGTGTTTGGATTGTTCTTAGTCTCATTATCTTTTTTATTTTGTTGAGTGTTGGCTTTTGGGTTTAGGGTTGAAATATAGGTAATGATTGTAATGCTAATGTCTACATTATTGAAGGGTATTTTTGTAAGTTAAATTCCAGAGTAATAAAAGCCCATATTGTCATTTTTCACATATATTAATTTTTGTCTCTCTTTGAAATGTTTAAAAAAGTGTTGTCTCAATATAAAATTAAGTATTAAAAGTGTACTCTATGTGTAATTTTTCCAAAACAAAGCGAAATATGATTGAATTAAACAAAAGACTTAATTATAGCAATGATCCATGAATTTTACCTCTAGTTTAATATTAGTCCCTCAACTCTCATATTAGTTTTTTTAGTCCTTGAATTAATAATATGTTTTAACATTGGTTCTTTTCACTAATACATTTTCCATTATATTTAGGAGTATATTAGAAACTTCATCCCACATCACTAAAAATGAATTTAAAAATTAGAAAGTGAGAGAAACAAAAACTAAAAAAACCTAATTTTCTTTTGTTTAAAATTGAATGCATGGGAATTTTTTTTCGTAGTTCAATATGTAATTTGTTAGTTTTTAAGTTTTTGCTATAGTGTAATCCTCTACCAACTTTAAAATTGCATTGCTAATATTTACAAGTTGCTAAAGTCCAACCATTTTCATTTGTATTTTTATAGTTCAAATTTCTTCTATTGTTTTTTGAAGCTTTAAATTAAAGTTCATAATATATCCTTAAATTTAACCCAAAAAAAGTTCGACGTCAGTGAAAAAACCCAATGATGCAAACATTATTATGTTCAAGGATTAAAAAAACTAATATAAAAGCGCAAAGATTAAAATTAAACTAGAAATAAAGTTCAAAACCCTTGCTACAATTAAGCCTAAAGAAAATGAAAGGACATGCTATGAAGGTAGACAAACACCTCACCCCAACTGATTATTCTCCCAAATATGATTGCAAAAGGATTTAACGTGTATAATTAGACACCAGCATGTTGGAGTAGATAATAGGGAGCTCCGTCCAATCAAGCTCTTTGATTTTTTATTTATTTATTTATTATTATTATTTTTGGGGGGGTTAAATTTTGGGAGTTTTAATGAAAAACCCACGGTACTGTTCACTTTAACGAAAAACCACATTTTAACACTAAAAAGTCAAACATGATACTATTCACTTTACCCTTTATTTTGTCCTTATCGTTAAAACTCAAAGTTTTCAAGCCATTTTCATTAGTTTTCCTTTAAATTTTTGCTAAAAAGGCTGCAAATTTATTTTCAGATCGTAGAAAATTTCTACTTCAACTATGCTCTATGATTTTTCACTTAATACTATGATCTAGTAGTATTCTTCTTCATTGGTAAGTGACAGATCTTAGGTTTAATTCTCACCAAAGGAGAATTTGAAGCACATTATTGCTAGCCTACTGTGAGACTTTTTTTTTTTAAACAAACACTAGTATCTACCTCGAACCGTATTTAACTTATCAATAAGAATGTTGTGGTGGAGCCGCATGGGTTGCAAGGTGAAAGCATTACTTTGATTCAACTGATCGGTCAGTCTACGCCCTTCATGGAGCATACAGTTCTCCCGAAAAATACTTGTTAGAGAAGAGGGGGCTATTTCGTATCAAGGTTTCGAAGAGATATGTACTAGAAGCAACTCTTTGGCATAAGCACTAAGTGAATCTGTCGTGGGATATCTTGATTCTCTTTATGATGAAGTAAGGGTCGGCAACAACTCCCTTTGGGAGAATAAGGAATCGATCCTTTACTTTCCTAGCTACCAAGCTCCCCTTCAAATCCTTGCCAGAAGGACGAAAGGAAAGATTTTGGGAGCTACTTAGCGAATATTGTGCAAAGAGGAAAGGAAGCCTGTCCGCGCACTCTCCAGAAATAACAGAACTATACTCCAATAGCGCTAAGGCAATAATGTCTTACGATCTAGATATCTCTGTGGAGAGGGGTGTCAGACTGGGCTAAGCTTCACACTGGGCAAGCCATAATAATGTGGTTCAATTCGTTTTTGGCGAGAGTCGAACGTAAGACCTCTCACTTACAAGTGAAGAGGAATATCACTAGACCGTAGTACTAAATGACACTCTATAATTTATATAGTCATAATAAATATGAACTAATAGAAATGAAGTTTTTTACTTGAAAAAGTTATTAAAAAATGGTAAATAATGGATCCCTTAGAATGGGAAGTTATTTCTCCAAGTTCGAATTTGGACAATATTGCTTTCAGTCCTTCCGTCTGTTTTCTCTGTCTCTAAAGACCAACAAAATCTAAAGACATAGTTTAAGATATCTGTCAATTCCAACACTGTGGTATCTTTGCAACCAAACGCAAACCAACCCCTTAAACCCAAGACCAAGCATAAGTCTTCTTCAAAGACTTCCGTGCCATGACTAACACGGCTGCTTCTTCAGTCCGCCTACCGTCCTCAATCTTCAATCCTCCATTGACCCCACCCGACTCCAATCCCTCCTCCAACCGTTGATTCCACCGACTCAGTGAGACTGACAACGACGAAATATGCAGCTATGAGTTATTGACGTGGAGGCAGCCGACTTTTGTGACAACGAGGATTACGATGTTCAATGAGTCACGGGACGGGAGCCCATCCATGGCAATTGCCGTCGTTCACGACGGAGGATGAAGATTTGCAATTATATTACTATGGAAGAGTGGGATTGGAGGTGGTCGTCGAAGAAAAGGATTGGTGGTGGGGTTGGCCCTTTGGGGTCGCCGGAGAAGAGAAGCCATGCCAGGTATGGTGGGGAGGATTTGCAAACTTGATGGAGGAAGAAGATGAAGTCTGTTTGGTATTGGGTAAGATAACAGGGTGTTTGTTACTTGGTTATAAAGAACAATACTTGGCTGGCTATTCAAAGATGAGTAAGAACTCGTACTCAAAACTCTTAGTGTTTTAATCATAAAGCTCTATGCTTATAATCAGAACCATTCATCCTATGAATCATATTATAAAAATCATTTCTGTAAAAAATAAATTAAAAACAAATGAATGGTATTGATAAAAGCATAACGAACCATCTATATATTTGTTATAATATATTAACTAAACAATCTTAGTTTTAATTAATTTTTTGCAAAGGTAATTTTTATAAGGTGATTTATAATAATGATAGTTCTGATTATAAACATGAAGTTATATAAATTAACAACGAACAATTTTGAAAATTTTTAAGTAAGAATTCATACTCATATTTGAGTAACCAAGGATTATTTGGTTATAAAACTTAAACATCTAACACATGTCGTGTTTTTACTGGGCCACATAACTTGGTGAGTAAAATGAGTACCGCCAAGTATTGTCCAAAACGATACAGTTACGAAAATGAGCCCTTAATTACGAAACTTTTGGCAGTGTGCCGGGAAATCAGTGGTCCAAAGTTTGCAAATACAATGGTTGCGTAACCAGTTCGATCAATGCCATTGACATCGAACTGGTTATGACCTGCCAAATCATATGAACCACACCAACCTTAAACGTCAACTAAATCAAGGTAACTGTCATTTTCTAGTGTGCAACAACAAAATTTGAGTGATTCCAGTAAACCTCGCTCATGTACAATTTGCACTACAAACCTACAAAGGGCAAACAAAACACGAATACACTGATCCGCTGCATGAAATGAATTGCAAGCATTTAGTCAAGCCAAATCTCGAGTGTAGACAGTCATCTACCGTATCTCAACTTACTTGTCATATATGTATCCCCTTGCTTCACTTTGCAGTCGACCACAGACCTGATCAACTCCTTTTGCCTGCCACGAATTCCATCGAGAAGTGCAACACCTACATTTCTTCCAAGCAACAGGATCAGAAAGCAATCATTTATGCATATATAATAGCTTTCAATTAGCAAGAAACTGGGAAAAATATCATAAAACAAAATCCTCCTTTCACCCAAGCATTTGAAAGCACATATTCACTCTTCATAATTATATTATGAACATCAAAGAAACACATTGCAAGCACTATTTAAAAAGGTTTTAGAAAATATACTAGGGGTTCATAAAACACCAAAATGCATTTTTCAAATAAAATATTTAATTTTCCTAACATTATGAGTACAGAAACAAGGTATCCTTGCTTTCCAAAATTTAGCTATCTACATTCAAGGCATACAGACGTGCATAAGAAAATATGTCCATATAACACCATACATGCCATGAGCAGAAATCTATCTAGCTTGGACCAGTAGAGGAGCCCTTCTTTTTCCTGGGTCTCTTGTTCTTGGGCTTCACAGCATCCTTCAAGGTTTTCTCTCGAGTTGTTCGCTCTGCAGTTTCAGCTCCCTCAATGGGTGAAGGCATTGGATTAATATCTTCAGGAGGTTCCTCCGGCATGGCTTCACAGGTTGTTTCCTCACCCTTTGAGTCCTCGGGTTTCTTATTAGGCATTGACATTCCTGCATGCATCATGCCTAACATGGATGAGAATTCTCTCCATCTATTATATATATGTGCATGTGCATGCATAAGTATGCATCGGTGACTGAATGTATGTAAATAAAAGTCCTCCCCTAAGTATGCATCCATACAAGAGCTTGTAAGTATATGTATGCTGAAACTGGAGCACTTAGTGACAATAAATAAATAAATAAACATCTTATGAATTAGTAAACATTCTCATTATGTCAGAGCAAAAAAAAAGCGTATGCTCAATAAAAAGTAAATTGTGCACAGTAATACAATGCTAATTTGTGTCTTGGGATATCTTTTTTCTTTAATTGGGAAGTTAGATGAAATTTCCTACAGTTGAGGTAGACAAAAAGGGCAAAAAAAAAGAGATCTAACATAGATCCTTTTCGTTTGCAAGTACTAACCAATATTAATTTCCCCATTTGTATGAATTAATTCCACATTCAACAAGGATGAGCAATTAAAGTAACATCATAATTAGTCTTATAATCTCTTGGATGAGCTATAGGAGTGATAAAAAGCAGCAATATGTACAATGGTAATTTCTTTCTCATATAAGTGATGGCATAAAATAGTACCATGCGAGGCTAGAGAAGCTTTTAAAAAATCTGAATCAACACCCTTTGAGTAAGGATCCCTGAGAAAAAAGAAAAACAGATTAATATTGAAAAAAATAAATAAACTAGTGTAGAATAAATCAATAGGGACATTGAAGCCTCCATCTCTCTCTCATTGAGAAAATCAAAACTGAAAAAACCCAATGCATATGGAAACTAAGAACTCTAACCCAGAAATTGACCCCAGGTTCTACATTGCAAAAGGAAAAGAAAAAAACTTGCTCACTTAATTACTTCTCCATGTGCAAATTCTCCCTAATAAAAATACAAAAGAGGACTGTTGGATGACCATTTTGGAGTGCCAAAGACAGTTCCTTTTATTAATGAATTTTCTTTTCGCTTGGCCTGGGTCCACAACTGCTTCTACCACAGTCCGTTGAAAATTAAAATGGTTCTCCAATCATTTGCTAAATTTGTTCTCTTAAGGCATTGTTCTTTAAGTACAGAAGTTCAGTAAAATTTTACGAAAAGAATGCCCACATACAACGGGGGTTATACAAAAGAGGAGTACTATCAATAGAGCACAGGAAGCACAAAGCAAACTGGCAAGCGCCCACTAACATAAAATCTTTTAAAGCCATTTTAACACATTCATTGGTCCTAAATTTTTATAAGATTGGAACCATACCAAATTGAGGGGCCTCCAATAAAATCCTTCGCATCTTCATTACCCTTATTAGTTTGTTTTTTGTCTGATAATTTAGTTTCACTTTCAGCACCCTCACTTTGATTTGCAACTCCTTCCTCAGACATCATCTTTATTCCCTCCATATGATTAACAGAAGAAGAGTTTTGCTGCACACCTATATTAGATGCACCTCCATCAACATCCATGGGAACAGAAGAAGTATGGCGCTTGATCTTCCGTAATGCTCTTTCTGTATTGTATGAATCAACCTGCATTTGAATTGGAGTAGAAAAACTAAGAAAGGAGCCAAAACGTGAGAATACTGATACACATTTGACCAGATACCGCTTTTCCTGATGAATGAACATATGAAGTTATATCCAAATATAAATTTCAAGTCAATACTTCTTTAGTCAATTCTGATCATAAATACTTTTTAAAAGAGACCTTTAAAGAAATACTGATGACAAATGTCACTGATGCGTTCTTCAGAGAAAAAAATGAGATTCTGTTATTTGCCTCCTACAACAGTCATATAGATGACAGATACCAATTCATTTTATAATTCCAGAATTATGTAAAGCGCTAATATCTTTTTCAAGTAAAAGAGAGCAACTCAAGTATTCAAAGACTGTTTCATAGAGAGAAAACCTCACCGCCTTCTTGATCTTCTCTGTCATAGCACCAGCCTTGACAGAAGCAATTCGCAAACATTGCATTATAACACTCTGCAAGACACCCTCCCCTCCAGCTTTTTGAATAGCACAAACATCTCCATTTGCATTAATTGTTGCAGTCATTCGCCCCCCCATAAAAGCCTCTTCCTCATGGGTTGGATCTATCACCTATGTGGAATTGAATAAAGTCAGATAAAAGCCTATATGGATGCTTCCAAGTTCTGAACAAGTACAAACGTTCAGAGAGATAAATTTTGCTTACCACACTACTCTCATAACTGAAGAATGCAAAGGTTACTGCTATAGGGAGATGATGTATGATCAGATGAAGAGGCTCCCTCTCCTGTCACATGGCCATACGTAAGAAATAAAAAAGATTATTCAAGTTATAATGTATAGAAGTAATAAATCTCATCAATTTTCTTCTTCTATCATTTTGTTTCTTTTAACGTGTACACAGTTGAACATTGGTGAGAATAGCATTTACACCAATATGCACATGTATATCTCCCTCTGTTTAGATTCGCAAAGTTCATGACCAAGTGTCAAAGTGTTAATTGATGTTTATTACCACAATATACAGGTCTTCTGGTAACTTTATAGGTTCAGATTATCGCACTTCTTGGTAATGAATCTTTTTCCACTGTTTTGTTTGGGTCTAGGTCCCGTTTGTTAGTAGAAATCCTCTATTTCCAACTAGGCATTTCTCTTCAAGATACTTTACAGTCCACAAAGAAATTCAATAGGATTTGACTAGAGAATCTTTGGCCTTGTTTGGTATCTAGGATTAGATTGGAATGGCCTAATTTCAAGGTATGTTGAAGGGAGAAATTAAAAACATTAAGTCCAACTAGAGTATAGAAGATTGATTACTCATCAAGCAAACTTATCCATTCTAATTCTCCCTAAACGGTAGGATTAAAAGGGCAGAATTTCCTTCATGTCTAGTCCCTCCTAATCCCCACCAAATGAAAATCCATTCACTTCCACCTTCAATGCACCTTGAAATTAGAGGATTATCCACTCCAATCCAATCCAAGATACCATACAAGACCTATCTAAGATTTTGTATAGTATATCTCTAAAAAAAGCCAAGGAAGACCACACTCTTAAAGTGTTCTGGTGGAGCATTATTCTTCCTATCTTATTTTCTCATTTCTCTTGTTTCTTTTCGATCTATTTAAGTGTTTTCAAACAGAACCAGCCCAACGTCAAAATCAAGTTTATCACTACAAATCCCCATGACATTTTTAACAAAACTTAATACTACACCTTTAAAATCATCAGCACTGAATATTTTTGTATCTCTCAATAAAGACACCCTTAATTATTCTCTGAAAGAGAGTAGCTAACCTCAGGTGCATGTACAATCACTTCCTGACCATCTTCTCCCCCCAAGGAGATTTCAGGCCTCCGAAACGTCAACAAAGCAGCTAATGCCGCAATGTTAGCAGCATCAATAAGGTTACTGTCCACATTTTATTTCTATAAAGTTAAACTTCAATATATACACGGGAAAATGAAACAAAATATAAATGCAATATCCAAATAAACAGCTTACCCTCCATTATCTAAAATATGGAGATCAACACGGATAGCCCAAACTAGCTTCCCCGAAAGAACACAAAGCGATTCTGTATCAACTGCTCGACTTTCCCTGCACATTTATTTCTAACCCTTCAAAATGCATTCATTTTACGCACAACCAAACAGGCACATATACTTCTTTCTTGTTTTCCATTACTCAGATGAAGGACTCCTTAAGCTTAAATACGCTAACTATAATAAGCATGTCTAAATATAATAGAGAAAAACTAAAAAACGTTATAGATGGATTCTAAAATAGTAAATTAGAAGAATCATCCGGACAACTATAAGTTTTATAAATTACAATAAAAAGAGCACTTTAAAAGCTCAATTGGCGAAAAAAAAATACTATCATTTGTCCACTTGTCATGCTCTAATTGATTCTTAGTTGTGAAATTCGTTTTAGTGTCACAAAGTAAGTTGGGTTTTTCTCTAAAGTATTGAGTTTCAAGTGTTTTCTCTAAATTGTAATCCAAACTTTAGGAACACACATGGTATAGCTCAAATTAAAACTATCGCAATTCGATAACCAAAGAAGGGAAGGAATTAACCTAAGCCCGCGGTCGATTACGCGGCCGAGCTCGACGGCATTCTCGCCAGGGCGGCCTGGCTCAAAGGAGGGGTCGGCCATTGGGGAGAACTCGGTGAAGATGGAGAGAGTGCCGTCATTGGGCCTGTCGCGGTAGGGCTGGACAAGCTGGGCAGTGACGATGGCCATTACGTGAGTTTGTCCCAGCTGCACCTCCGCAGAGCCCTCGTCTTTGCCGAACTTGATGGTGAGGTTACGGTAGTCGAAGGGGCGGCGGCCGTCGGCTCGGAGGTCGGCAAGTAGAGCGGTCTCGATGAACTTCTTCTGGTTCAGCGTTTGATGCGATGCGTTCGCTAATCTCTGCTCCATTGGAGGGAGAGTCAGAGAGAGAGGTTCTTGTTCTTGTTTGTTTTGTAATTTGCTAGGGTTTTAGAGAATGACAAGACGATGTCAACGACGTCGTCACCAGGTTGCCCGCCCGTTTATGTGGATTGAACAATTTGCTGTGTGCTGTCAATTTTGACATCTGATATCGGTTACACTCCTATTAGATTATAAATGTGGTTATGTAAATCCTAATATATCCTAAAATATCTCTTATATTCCTATTAGAAGTAGATTACCTATTAATTGTTGTAATCATAAAGGAAAAAGTTTTTACATATTCTACTATTATAAATAAATGCACAATGATTTTGAATAGAAAACATCCACAATTACACATCTATCTTATTCTCTCTACCTATTGCCGCATCCCTCTCTAAAGCCTCCATAATTGTTTAGTAAATTATCTCATTCTCTCTACCTATTGCCGCTCCATAATTGTTCAGTAAATTATACCTACGACACGTTATCAGAACCCTTTTAACACTGCGCTAAAGAGAGTTTGATCTTCAATCTGAGAAATATTACGTTTTAATCATTCTTTATATGATTAATTTATTACATGCGACGGTTGACGGCTCACCAGATCCGTTCTGAAACATACCGATTTTCAATGGGCACGACAAATATAGGTGCGATATATGTGACGGTTGCGACACCATGGTAGAGGATGTAGAACTCGCCGCTAAGCATAGCAAACGAAACTCCTCTAAAACGGACCGTTGAAAATCCTGAATATCGGATTGCCGGATCTAAGTATCTGCAACAGAGGTCACTATTGCTTGCAAATTTTCCATCGTTTGCTCAAACTCCGCTTGTCGAGTAGAAAACGTTGTCACAGTATCATGGAGGTCATGAAATTGGGTCTCAAGTTGTTCGAACTGGTACACCAGCTCAAGACCGGTGGACGTTGGCACCTTAACGGAACTAATACCGAATAATAGGACCCTGTTCAGACTTTAGAAGAGAGGGAGATGAAGATGGATAAAGAGAGAGACAAAGAAAGAGAGATAGAAAAGATATTGTTTCATTCATGCCAAACTCATGACCTGTCGAAGGGTAATAATACAGCTCATCCTAAGAAATAAGGAATACATACTATACGCATACTCCTACATAGCCCTAAGTATATGGGCTAAATATAAGGGCCGATATATATGGTTCTCAACAAGGGTCCAATTTCTTCGATATCTTGACTGGAATTGTGGGTTTTTAGAGATATGGGGGAAGAGAAAGGTGTAGTGGTTTTGGGTTGTGAGGAATTTGGAGTGGCGGTAATGGGTGAGGTGGTTTTATTGGGAAGAGTTTGACCCATCCTCGGAGCTCCAAAAGAGTCATCAGACTTTAATTTTTTAAAATTTTCACATTTTTGAATTTTTGAAATTATTAATTATTTTATTTTATTTTATTTTTAATATTCGCGTGGGCCCATATCGACATGTGATGCCCATCATTATTCACGTGGGCATCACATTATCAGTTAACAGAGGTTTTAGTAGAAAATTTAACGGATGTATAAAAGTGTGCTAAAATTATGACTATATGTATCAAATTGGGATGAAAAAAACTTGATATATTAAATGTTGAAAATCAAGAAACTTCAGAATAGTAAACTAAGATTAACCCTATTTTTAAAATGTTTTATAGTATAGGTCATGTAATGCACCAATCATAAATAATGAAAAGTAGTTTTTATTTATAAGAATTGTTATTTGCACTTCAAAAATCTCATTTTGCACTTCAAATTTTCTATAGTTAGAAAGAAAAATACACTTGTGATGTGAGGAGTGTAGAATGAGATTTTTGGAGTGCTAATAACAGTTCTCTTATTGATTTGTTTTGAATAGTGGATCCTACAAATATTAATAGAATAAGGAAAATCATATGGAATTGAGCAAAAGAAAATCTGACATTGCCACATAAGCCTTCAAATTTATATTTGATAATTTTTTATTTTTTATTTTACATTTCCACTGAAGATGCTCTTACTGGTCTGGGTAGTAAGATGGTTTAACAAGATAAAAAATAAAAATAAAAATAAAATCCAACAAACCAATCGGATTCATAAAACTAAGTTCCGATTCAACAATCATTTCTTAGCACACATCATGCCTTCGTTTTGGCGGATCTATGAATAAGATGAACCAGTATGACCGGTACAAATTAATGGCTGAGTGCTTGTTCAGTTTTTATGTTCTCCGTTTATAAGGAGTATTGGTCTCCTTAAAAGTCTTGGGTCTTTAAGCCCCTCACAGTCGACTAGTTAATGGGTTGTACATGTAGGCGTTGTATGAAGGCTACTTCTCAACTGCCCACCTAACACATGGAGAAGAAGTGACATCTGCGCACGCTTGTTTTCCAGATTGACATGCCACGAGCGCAGTGCTCGTGAAAAGGTGGTTGGAAAGGACTTCCGCCGAGCTATTAGTCCGACATCAATCATATTCTTTCATAGACTTTCGTCTCCATTGTTGGCCAACTCGTGGCTTGGTGTTGACATTAAGATAGACCTATTCTTGGAGCTCCGTGATAAAAGTTGTCAGGCATGTCAACCGGCTTGAGCGATCGGAAAGAACTTCAGTTCAATGCTCCTTCCTTTTTTGTCGGTAGACGATCCGGGTCCAGGATCAGTCGTTGGTGGTGGCCATCTCTTAGTGCTCTGTCTAAGGGACAAGGATTGTCTGTCCTCTTTTTTTCCATGTGTTCCTGTTTGTGTGGTAACGGTTAAACCACGTCAACATTTTATATTACTATTTGTTTTTGTGTTATTATCTTTATAAAAAAACAATATAAAATATTGACGTGACTTAACCGTGACCACACAAAACAGGAGGGCATGAAAGGACATTGTCCCTGTCTAAGAGCTTGCTTGTGGGCCTAGTACCTTAATCTTTTATTACTTTGTGGGCTCTCTCAAGGCCCATCCATCAGGTCTAACAACCATACATTATTGTATCGGTCTAAAATGACTGCGTTAATAAGTTTTAGTTTTCTGTTTAAGTTTGGTAAATTATTGAACGTAATTGACAAGTTAACTTAACCAATTCTCATGAATACAACCCCGTAATTGGCCTGCTATACTATTTCTTTGGCCCGTAACACTTGCGAGCTATCAGTACTTGACCAAACAATCCAACATAAGGGAAAATAGATAATGTCAAATGATCACAATGCCTAAAGCTACACGATATGATAAAAATCTTAAAATAATCATGCAAATAACATACAAAATAGTCACTAGTTAAAAGTAATACTCATCGCATCTCGCCATAAACAACTTGTGGAACAATGGATGGATCTGTAAACTCGAACTTGGTCATCAATGATCCACCTGCACATAAAAGTGAATACAAGTCTTGATTTGACCAAGTGTTGAGCATATCACAACCAAGTGTTGAAAATTTTAAGAGAAATTAAGTTTTCATTTATCTTTTTGCTATTCTATTGATTAAAAGCTTTTTTTTTTTTTTTAAAGGAGACAACTGGTGGCAGATCACGGTTATCCACCATTCCGAGTGCCGGGAATACCACCTTATTCCTTTTCAATTTTTTATCAAGGTTCTTAGGTATTAATAAATGTCATTAATTATTTCAATAATAAAATATTTTTTATTTCTAAATATATTCATTTAGTGTTACAAATGTTACATTTGGTATATTTACATTTAGCCATGCTAAATTTTTTTATCATATATTTTATTTTTAGTTTGGACCCATTTTTAATTTGCAACCCTTTTTTTAATTTGTACCAATTTTCTTTTTAGTTTTAATTTGTACCCATATATTAATTTCTTTTTGTGCCCATATTTTTTAAAGTTTTATTTCCATTTGTACCCATATTTTTAAATTTATTTGTACCATTTTAATTTTGCTAAATGTAACCATACTAATTATATGTATTTATTTTATTTTATTTTTAAAATATATAAGTAGTTATTTTTTAAAATATGTTAATAATTATGTGGGTTGGGTACATTATTTTCTTGCTATAATTTTGTGAACAACAATGTTACTCTAAATACTTATTTTTTTAAGTATTTAGTATATTTTAAAAATATTATTTGAATTTGTTTAAATTTCATAATTTGTGGGACATTAATGCATAAATGCATGAGTTAAATCTCTTAAATAATATTAAGGACCTCGATCAAAATATTTAAATAAACAAGCTTTCAGTCCAACAATTAGGTTGATTAGGGACTGGAACCAAAATGACCTAAAATTTTAATTCCAAATAACTTTTAAATTATTTATTGTTGGAGTAATATTAAAAAATATGAAAATAACACAAGAAACCCAATGGTAATAATCATAAAGAAAATTGCGACATAAATTGTATATAAGATTAATATAAAACAACTAGAGAGAAAGTAAGAAATATTGACAAACTTGGAGAGATTAAGACTTGCATAAATGCAATGTCTTAAAGATAGAATTTCGCCCCTACTATTATGCTTGTAATTCGATAGGTATCTATCTCCCAGTATTCAAAAATTTATACTCCAAAGTGAAGCACTACAATCTTCGAACTCTGACAAACCTTATATATTATGTGCTCTTAAGACACAACACGAAATTGAACAACAAAGAATGAGAGAAACCGACTGGGAAAACTCCTCCTGTTTATGCATGTCTCACAACCCGACTGTACTAACTTGGCCTTATATAAAATTTAAGGGCTAGAGGTATGTTGTGTGATAGCCCGTTCCGGAAAATAATTTCTGTTGACGTGAAATTACTAGTTTACTCTTGGACGTTAAGTTGTGTGGTGTATGACTTCTACATCTATATAAAGGCCTCATCATACCTTTGCCTTTTGATTGAAGACATGCAACTATTGACTCTTTAAGAAAAGACACAACTATTTTGAATAGTCACTTCTACATCTATATAAAGGCCTCATTATATTTTCTCATAAGTGAATTAACTTAGGGGATTTATACAAGTTCATTTGTCATATCATACATACCATACTTAGACATTAAGTGAGTCTTCAAGAGAGTTCAACACAACGGTGGTTTGTTGGAGTCTTACGATATGGTGTGCTACTTTCGTAAGGATGAGGTCATCGTATCCTAGATAAGCGCCGATCAATCATAAACATTGTAATGGGGATGTAAATATGTTAAGAAGAGAGAACTAAGTTCTTAACTCGACCACATTTTCAGGTTCTTCAAGTGCATTTAGCATTGTGTTTGTTTTTGAGTACGAGGCATAAGGGAGGGGAGGAAGCAGAGGCGCTCCACATCCTCCCCTCTATTAGTAGGTGTAGTTTACTCACCACTCTACGTATTATTATTGGATGACCTTAAACTTTGATATTTATGTCAATCCACCACATAGATCTCGATAGTTGACTTGTTAATGAGTTTAATTTACATAACATAAAAAACTATTATGATGACAAACAAAACAACTTAACAATGCCAATTTATTTCTCTCATATCAGATTAGTATTTTATATATAATAGGGAATTGTTATTGACACTTCAAAAATCTTTTTGTACTCCAAACTTTCTATAATAAGAAAGAAATACATTTGTGAGGAGTGTATAATGAGATTTTTTAAGTGCTAATAACAGTATATAATATAAATTAAATTTGTTTACCACCAAATATGTGATGTGCTCTTAAAATGTAATAGTGCTTATCGTCTGATTAGGGTGACGAACAAGTTCGAACTCTAATAAGTGTTCTGAAAGTCGGCCTAGGCGTGCCTAGGCACTGAACGGTTCCTTGAATGACATCCATCAGAGAAAGAACATCAAACAGTTTCTGTATATAAAACTCCAACAGAAGCTCCCTACTTTTTTATCCGATTTTTTTCTTAGTAAAAGTGACTAGTTACTCAGTCCTGCAATGCCTCTTCTACTGCAGTGGAGAGTTGAGGCCCTCTTGAGAAGACAGTGAGTGAAGAGGTTGGTGCCTATTGGAAGAAACAGAGGGCAGTTTCCTGAACGACGGCCTCTTACCAAGGTGGTGCAGCGTTCTCTTTGCGTAGAGTGACTGAAACAACGGCGATGCATTCTCCTTGAACTTGAGAATTAGGAAGAAGAGAACCCGGTACATTACAAGAATGGCTACAATAGCAACCAAGTCCCACCACTTGGAGTGGTCTATTGGTATCCCAAACATATGTTGGACGATATACTCGCCTGTAAGGTTTGGCTCACCAGGTATCATGGGCTCGAACTCAAGGCCAATGAAATCGTTCTTGTAGGAACCCTGCATGTCAAATTACAATGCAAATGAATACCATCTGATTTTCCACTTCATTATCATTGTGACAAGTAGTGACCAGAGGTAGATGGTTCACAAAGATTTACCTGTATTGCCCATGAGCCATAGCTGAGATATGAAATTGGGTAGCGCCAGAATGGCTTAGGAAGATCTGGCAGCAAGCGGAAGAAACCCGAGGTCATCATCAGGATGCCCTGCATGCACAACCATGTAATTGAGGATACACCAGGAAGGATATACATGATGACGGGAAGGAGATAAGGAAAGCTTATCAAACATTTGAGTGTATCTTCTTACCATGATTCCAGCTCCTGTTATTATACCCATTAGGAAATTGGGAACCAGAGAAGCGACAACCATCATGAGGCTCTCTATCACCGAAATGCAGAGATATATATTGAGACAGAAGTACACATAATGCGAAAACTCCGGTCGAAATTTCACCAGATGATAAGTAATAGTCCCAGTACTAACAGTAACTGCAACCAAGAATGGGAATGAAGAGAGGAAGTTGGAAATGATGAAAACCGAAACTCCATAATACCCATTGAGCCTTTCTCGATAAAACACCTGTTTGCAAGAAGAAAACAAGGCATGAAAAGGCGAAAACTACCACAGAAATGTCTTGCTATTTCACCATTGCTATATGAGTACTCATATCTGTGTTGCATTAACTTACCTTCATTTCCTCTATGAAAGATGGGAATCCTCCAATAGACATAAACGTCATAAAGCCGGTTATAAACGCACCACATGCTGCCCGGGCAAAGATTGCAGTATAGCCGTGGCCAACTTCAAAATAGATGGTACCAACACATATTGATACAAATATGTAGATGATTATCCTTAACCAGTAATACCCCACATCTCTAGACATGTTCAGGGACGACCTTCGCAGCAAGGTTGAAAGTTGCTTCCACCAACTTGCTTGACTTCCACTTTTCAAATCAATTACATGTCCCTCCTGCAACACATAGGCTACTTCATATATGTTTCCAGTGATACCAAGTCAATGCATATAATGCCATATCAATGTCATAACACTGCAGAAAGAAATGTGACTAAAGAGCTCAAGTTGGAAAAGTTACAATTTCTGATATTTCTTGCATCCTGGCTCTCGCTTTATTTGCATATTTTGAACGTTTGTATTTCTCGACTAGCCTAGCTTTGATCTCTGCTGTTGCCAAATTCATGAGAGGGTCTGCTGATGTTGGTACATCCTACCAATTCAGACACAAAGATACAACTAGTATGAGAAAAGAATACCCAAAATATTTCATTTGAAACATAAAATGGAATAACCGTGTTGCATAAATCCTGTGTAAAAGAACTGAGTTAGAATTAATACGCACCCGAATTCTTTGAGATCCTTTCAGTGTGGCAGTCACGATGTCAAAGTCCGAATTTATGCAACGTAGAAAGTGGTCAGAAGGATTTCTTCTACTAGGACATGGGACACCTGCTTCAGCGAAAAACTACAAAAATGAAAAAGGAATTAGCATTAGTCACAAGAAAAGAAAAATGGGGTTCAATAACTCATTCATTGACGATATAAAAATACTGGAAACAGGGTGCCAAGATTCCCTCTCTTACATCAATAGCAGTCTTTGCTTCTCCAAAATAAACAGTTTCACCACCAGATAGTAAGAAGAGGTCGTCAAAGAGTGCAAATACTTCACTACTGGGCTGGTGAACAGATGAAACAACCGTTCTTCCATCGCGAGCAATGCTTCGAAGTGTTTGAATAACGAAGAAAGCGGAGGCACTATCAAGGCCACTAGTAGGCTCATCAAGAAATAATATGCAGGGCCTTGTTAGAATTTCAAGCGCAATGCTTACTCTCTTCTTTTCCCCTCCACTAATACCTCTCAAGTGCCAGTTTCCAATTGATCGGTCGGCACACTCCAGGAGCCCCATTTCCATAATTGTTCCCTCCACAATGCTCTTAACCTCTTCTCTGGTAAAATTACTCGGAAGTCGCAAGTGAGCCGAGTACGTTATGGTTTCTCTAACTGTGAGTGTGCCCAACAATACATCCTCTTGTGTGACATAAGCCTGGAGTTGCACGCAGTTTATAGTGAATTAGGAGGATGTATATGCTTAAACAATAGCAACAAAATTCTGTTCGAGAGTAGTAGTAACGCTTATAAAAAAGTGAAGGCCAATCTGCTCTCGTAGCTCAGTTGGTTAGAGCACCCGTTTAGTAAGCGGGAGGTCTTGAGTTCGACTCTCAACGAGAGCAAACCCGTAATGTAATTTTAATTTTTTTTAATTTTCCATATAAGCAACTGGAAACAGAAAGCTATTACTTACAACAGCGCCATATGCCAGTCTTTTCTTCTTCCCGTTAAACAAAATATTTCCAGTCATAACAACATTTCTTGAGAGTCTACCTGTGTCGCATAAACAAATACAATTTTAGTAAAAATAACAAAGAAACACGAAATTAGTTCTGGACTCTCATGGTTTTAAAGTGTTGCCTTCCCCTCAAGGACCGTAATTGGAATTTGGACCTTGTTTGAATAAATACACACTAAAAAGAAAAAAGAAAAAAGAAAAATGAAAAATATTATGCCTGTTGGCCATGCTGCTTGTAACTCAGCATTCAATTTTTCCTTTCTGCCTATCTGCCTCCTTTATAACCAGTGATGATATGAAAGGGAAAGAAATAAAAGACTAGCGGCCAAGGTCTGGTTTGCATTCAAATGCAATTGGTGGCTCTTTAATGGGTACAAGTGGGACAAGACTTCACCCTTGGATTGGACAAATTAAGTCCAGCTTAGGTTAATATGGAAGCATTTTTGTTGACAACAGTTAAACAGTGGTAATGCTCGGCATCTTATTCATTGTTATTGTCGTTAGATAATTTAAATTTTGAAATTTATGAAATAAATTTATTAAATTAAACTCATCTTATAATAATTAATAGATGGTAAGGGGGGCCAGCTAATGAACAAAGAACCTTTTTTTAATGGAACAAATAGAGTTAACACTAAAGGCGTTAATTATGGCCAAATTACATCACTTTTGGGTGGTGTAAAGATTATTAACAAGTGTAAATTACATAGCAAACCCCAGAATCTTTCCTAAATAATGGGGTTTTATATAAATTGGCCAAAGGAGTACTATTTAATAAATAAACAACAAAAGTGAAAAGTTTTGATTTTATCTACAAAGGATGATGAAATGAAACCATATAAGTGAATGACATGCATATTTTGTGCTACCTCTACCTGTGCTGCTGTGCAGTGTTCATCCATGGAAGATCACAAAAGAGGAGAGAGAGAGAGAGAGGGAGAGAGAGAACCTGCTAAAGTATCAAGAAGAGTTGATTTTCCAGAGCCAGAAGGACCCATGATGGCCATGATCCTACCAGGCTCAGCAAACCCACTCAGCCCATTGAGCAACCTCTTTGTGGGTGCTTCCTTTCTGAAGTTTGGAAGCACCGCACTTAGATCCTCCCACACCAAATATGCACCTCTTCCACTTCCACCGCCACCAACACCACCACTACGACCACCGCCTGCCGCCTCTGTCTCCATCTTTCCTTTTTGTTTCTATAAAATCCTACCTTATTAGCCAAGGCTTCTAAACCCCAGAAGATAAAAGAAAACGTAGATCACATATAAATAGAGAAAAACTTTACATGTGTCCATGTATTGTGGTTGGAGCAGATAACAATCAACTACCTGCCTGCCCGCCCTGCCCTGCCCTGCTATGAGATATGGGAGGAGAGGAGCATGAAGAATTAATGAGGGGAGAGAGAGAGAGAGAGAGAGAGAAATTGATTCATTCAAAGAAGGTTGGTTCCTTCTGGTGGGTGGAAAGCGAAGGGAAATAAATGTAACACACAGAAATAATGACAATGTGTGTGTACTGGAGCAACAGCAAAACTTAGTCATGGTGCATTTGTGATATTGCAGATTGCTCCTTCTCCTCTATCTTCCAACCAATATTAAGACTTATTTCACATTTATGTCTACATTGCATGTGTTTAGAAAAAAAAGTTGTTTTTGAAGACTGTTTTGGGAGATATTGGGGTCATTTGACCCATCTTTAGTTACGTTGTTTGATGATAATTTGGACGTTGCAAGTTGCTGACTATTTGGTTACATTTAGTACGTGAAAAGGAATTTAAGAAAATGATTTATCATTTTTTTTAGAAGGAAAATGCGAAAGAAATGTCCTATATTTGATAACGATGGTAAATTCGATAGGGAATACTATTTTTTGGGATATAATGGGTATTTTCAATTGTTAATGAGGACATATTTGTCATAAAAAATGATACCATTACTTATTTTTGGCTTCCCATGAGAAGGAAAGTGAATATTACCAAGGGAGCTGGAGGGCTTCACTTCCCCTCTATTTTCCCATGTGTCAAGAAACCATTTTCAAAGCGAACTTACCAAACATGAGAAAAACAACAATTTCTCATTCCCAATCTCCATTTCTCATATTATGTTTCAGATTAAGTACTAAACTTTTTCCATAACAACAGTTACCCGTGTCACTTTTCACTAAGCGTTATTTATGCCACTTCAACTTATTTAAGGATTAGAATATAGTTTTTTTTTTTAAGAGAAGTGTTATTGACACTCCAAATATCTCATTCTACACTCCTCACAAGTGTATTTTTCTTTCCTAATATAGAAAATTTGAAGTGTAGAATGAGATTTTTGGAGTGCTAATAACAATTCTCTTTTTTAAATTCTAATTTTCTAAATCGTAGTTCATAGAGGACGTTAATGAAGCAAAATTTAAAGAAGGTTTCCTACTAACCATTTAGATTCTCTCCTATGTAAGAGCTCTTCCCTCCCTCTGTGGGGCGGTTTTCTCCCCTTTTGTGAGAGAATTTTAACAGCTTGAATTTCTCACCCTCCCTCCTGTTACTCCTTCCCTTTCTTCAATTTCTCCATCCGATTGACGTTTTGAGAGTCGGCTGCTAGGCATGTTTCTTTTTAATATCTACGTTCTTTTCATACCTTAGGCCATCTCCAGCCGAATGCTGGTCAGAAGGCTCGTTTTAGCCCTCTGGCCTTCCAAGATATTAATATTTTAATGAACAGTACATGGTCATATTTCTTACCATCTCTAACCGAGGGCCAAAGGGTCATAGGGCTCGTTTTAGCCCTGCCACAAAAAACCGTCTCCAACTGAGGGCCAAAGGGTCATAGGGCCAAACATAATTTATTATTTAAAAAGTACAACTTAAATTTAAATCCAACGGCTAAGTGACGTCAGATGGCCATTGGATTTGAATTTTTTTTTGCTATAAATAGGATGGATATTGGGCTATAATTCACACAACTTTAAATTCAATCTCTTTCAATTCAAGTTTGCAATGAATTTCAACTTTGGATCCTCCAAGACAAGGAAAATGGAACCAGGTGTTTTTCAATCAAAAGACCATTTTGACCCTGGGCTATTTTAGGCCCATGAGTTGTTGAACCATTGCCTTTGTTCAAAGGTGGGATGGTTTGAGGCCGACTCCATGGGGCTAAAGAGTGGGAAGTACTTTTAGGCTCATGTTGGGTCAATTTATACTTTGCCACTTAAAAGAAAAAGAGGGAGCTTGGTAATGTATTTGGGTTATAGCCACCATTTTGTTGAAATCCAACCCTGTGGAGCCAAAAATAATCGAGAAAAATATGGATGCGACAAGTGGATTTTAGGGTAAAAATGACAAAATTACCCTCGATGAATACTGGAATTCTTAGGCGCAAGCAGTGAACAATCATGACTCAATCAAGGTCAAAAGTGTTCAAAATAGGTAATTATTCGAAACTTATTTCAACCATCCTCATCAAATCTTCTCCACAAAATCATTCCTTTCAAATTATATTAATTGGGTAATTAATTGATTTATTACCCAATTAATTTATTAATTAGCTAATTGATTGAAATTAACACCAAAAATACCACATATGGCCTTATTCTCCTAATAGGGCTTGTCATAGCCCTATAAATACCACCCAATTTTCTCCAAAAACCTAAGTTCAACACTCTTGCAAAATTCTCCAAATTCTCTAAACATTTTTCTCTCAAATTCTAACTTTGGCATCAGAGGTTCTTCGGCCAAAGCCCCCTCCCCGGTGTATATTCATCGTTGGCGCGTGAGGCTCTTGGCCTTGACTAAAGGTGTTAATTGTTTTGTAGGTGCAATTTTGTCTAAGAAGAAGAAGACGGAAATTTGTATCCACAAATTGGTGCTTTCATTGAGAGTTTGAGCGTGTGACTCTTGCATTCAAAGTTTCTCATTTCTTGTTCATTTGTAGATTTTTCGTACGTTCTTATTTTTAGAGTTTTTTTTTTCGAAAATTCTTTGAATAAACGTAAAAGAAAAGTACAATGACTAGAAATTTGGAAACCACGACGAACGAAGCTTCCTACATTCAAAAATCCGAATTGAATGATGGAGAACGAGACGCGATGTGAAATCTCATCCTCGGAATTTCACCATTTATTACGTATTTAGTAATTTAAATTTGTATTTTGCGATTACGTTATCTTTATTAGTTAATTTTAATTCCACTAATTATAAGTTTAGCAATTGATTAGTTATCGAGTTGGAAGTTTCATAATCAATCTTTATCTTTTGTTGACATTTCGAAGTTACAACTAGTGTTTTTAAATAAATCTGGAAACCACGAACGCATAAGCGAAAGCCGTTTGCGAGTCCGAATTATAACGGTATAGTTACGGACGTTTGAAGTAGTGAAAATATAGATTGTGGGAATTATTCTAATTTCCACTTATGGGTAAAAGGCCCAAACTTTTTTTTTGATTAATGGACCGGCTACTATAAGTGGAATTGGGCATTTTAGGTGGTGGAAAAAGATTAGTCAGCAGCCTTAAAAGGGGACACATCAGATTTTTTTTAAGAAGGAGAAAGGACCATAGGAAGGAAGGACCAAAAAGAGGAAAAAGAGGATTTTACCCCTCCATTTCCGTCGACCCATTTACACACGCCCACTGGAGTGGGTTCTGGCCATTTCCACTATTTTTTTTTTCAGGAGAAATTCAACCATCCATCACCTGCAATCTCTTCCACCATCTCCCATCTTCTATCTCCACCCAAATTTGAGGTTTTTAGGTCCAAAATAGTGTAAAACTGTGCGGGTGACCCAAGGAGTTTTGACAGCGATTCCGCTATTCCGGCTAGTCTCACCACCCACCACCACCCTTAATCAACTCCCCTTGGACCCAAGAACAAGACCCAATCAGTTGTAGGGGCGTTAGAACACCAAGGAAGCCGAATTGAAGAACACCCACCTTAGGGTTTCGTTGGGTGCGAGCCAATTTGAGGGCCTTCCTGGCCAAATTGGATTCGACCACATGTATAAAGTTTACTCTACTTGTTGAAATATTCATTCTTGTAAAATTTGAGAATTTTTGGGAAAAGTCGAATTTTCCGATATGTGACATTCGATTTATGAAAATGTTGTTGATTATTTTATCGATAAGGTCTGCCACTTGATTATTTTAATAATTGACAATCTTATCATTGAATTGAGACAAGATTTTATTATGCTATTGTAGATATTGTTTAAGGACCTTAGGGACTTATAAGTGAAAATCTAGTGATTGGATTTTACGAAGCAAATGACATAAGATCATGGACTCTACATTAGAATGACGGTTCGTTTCCTCATTAAATGTTGTTATGGGAAATATATAAGAGTTTTAAGTATGTGAATTATCGAAGGAAATCTAAATGTGGTTTGGACCTTGTTAGACGGTGATAGAACGTGATGCCTTGACTCTCATGTTTGAGTGCGTTAGTGTGGATCTCAGTTGAGTGATTGTAATCTGTGTTATGGTTATTGCTTTGAAATCTTTTGTGCTAATAAATTTTGTGGTTACACTATGGATTCTTAAAATAGTTCTGATGCTAAATAATTGTTGCTAGTAAGTTGCCGTCGATCTACTTATGAAACATTAGGTGACTTGGATATTTGAACTGTGATGGATTGTGTTTTGAGATATATATGTGATGGTTGATAAAAATGATGGATTCTGTTTTAGGATATATATGTGATGGTTGATAAAAATGATGGATTGTGTTTTGGGATATATATGTGATGGATGATAAAAATGATGGATTGTGTTTTGGGATATATATGTGATGGATGATAAAAATGATGGATTGTGTTTTAGGATATATATGTGATGGTTGATAAAAATGATGGATTGGGATATATATGTGATGGTTGATAAAAATGATGGATTGTGTTTTAGGAAATATATGTGATGGATGATAAAAATGATGGATTGTGTAGGACCATTACACTAGTGTCATGGGGTTAGGTGACACTAAGTCTGCACCACGTAACAATGGTACTGGATGGTCCTGCTTGGTTTATCCGCATTAGAGAACCATACTATTTGTGGATCGCGTTTGGTTAATCCGCGTTGGGCGATCCTTATAGCCTAGGTATGACCATACACATTTAAAGGTGATCATGCTTGGTTAATCCACATTGGGTGATCACCTTCCAATAGTTATAGGAGTGACTCTACTTGGTTAATCAGCATTGGGGGGTCACTACCTATTTGGTTATTTTCTTAGGGGTGACTCTGCTTGGTTAATCCGCATTGGGGGGTCACCACCTACTTGGTTACTCTCTTAGGGGTGGCTTTGCTTGGTTGATCAGTTTTGGATGGGCCACTTCCTATTTGGTTATTTGAGTACGCTTCGGCCCAACAACGTCTCTCTAAATCTAGTTTTGAATGTATATGTGAATGTGGCTTTGAGAACTCTGAGTTTTGATTCAGAAAACTCGTTGGATATATGTGTGACCCCTTCAGAGGTTGCAAGGTTTGGTAGCGATTTCTTATAAATGATTTATATTCAAGGTTTATAATTGTGAATGATGGTTGGTTTTATTATTAGTATCATATACTTGTATTATTTATCGCTTACACAAGCTTCGTAGCTTATCTGGGTTGTTGTTTGCCCAGTACACCATTTCGAGGTGTAGGCACTGATCCTACAGGTAACAAGTCTGAGTAGCTTCGAGAGGTTCGTAGGTGGGGTAGCGGTACAATTATCACAGATTTGGAGTGCTAGGTTACCCCTATATCCTATCTTGTACTTTATCTTTGGGACTTTCTTTTGAGCACCTCAATCTTGTTCTTAGTAAAGCAAAGATTATGCTTCTTTTTGGGATGTACATATTTGTAAATATTTTGTGGAGAACTTAGCCACCTTCATATTATTTTGGTTTATCAGTTAAAGTATTTTATTCCGTAACTTATACCGTATTCAACGGACGTTATTTTCCTTGTCACGTGTTGATTCTCGACGTATGTTGGGATCGAGGCGTGTCAATTTTTGTGGTATCAGAGCTTAGGTTCGAGGTTTCATACCTTAACCTTAGAGTGAGGAAACCTTGGGAAGGTTGGGTAGTGAACCTTGACTAGGTTCGTGATTTCGTCTCTTGAATGTTGATTATATGCTTATGTTGAATTCTTCTTGCATCAGACATTATGACGACCCTACACGGTACTACTCAGCAGTTTGGGGATGATGTTCCCGATGAGGGCACTCCTACTTCTGGTCAGGAGGCTAGCCATGATTATGATGGACTCGATGAAGCTTTCCGGGCCATCGAGGATTTGACACAGTTGATGCAGGCTCACGTTCGAGCGGCTTCTAGTAAGGAGAAGTCTTTGTACGAGGAGTTCCATACCCATAAGCCGCCTTCCTTTGATGGTAGTGTCGATCCATGGGCGGCTGAGTCTTGGATCAATCAGATCGCTAGAATTTTCACAGTATTACATTGTTCATCTGGGGAGCAGGTTGATCTTGCAGCGTATATGTTGACACGTGAGGCCTACGAGTGGTGGCAGATCACTCGTCCATTATTAGTAGTCGGGGGACCTCTTACTTGGAGCGGTTTCAGACCGCATTCTTTGAGCAATATTTCCCAGAGTCATTCCGAGACGAGTTGGAGGCTGAGTTTGCCACTGTTGAGTAGGGTACCGATACAGTGGCTGATTATATGGCTCGTTTTACTCGACTTTACCGTTTCTCCCAGCCACTTCCTGAAGATAAGAAAACGATGAAACTTATTAGGGGGTTCAACCCTAGTATCATAGATCTATTATCCGTCCAGGGATTGCTTTCTTACGCCTAGGCGATTGATCGTGCACACACAACTAAGATTAATGAGGAGCGCAATGCACGAGAGGGTGGAGAACAGAGGAAGAGGTCCCGGTCAGAGGGTCAGTTATCTGATGCGTTTTCGGGTAGTTTCTGGAAGCGTCATGGACCATTATTTAGTGGTTCACAAAGATCGTCACGTAAGGGATATCATGGCACTTCTCATGGAGACTTACATCCTGCTTCTAGGGGAGGCTCCCAGCATTCAGTTAGGCAAGTTATCAGGGCCGTTTCCGTAGGGGTACCCAAAGCGCTTTCAAACGTGGACCCCAGACTTTTTTTCTGGAGGTCGTTCACAGAGTTTTTCCAGATGATCTCATGACCAGCCACATAAGACATTTTTATGGATTTGTGCTCACTGCGGACGTCGCCACCATAGAGCATGTAGAGATGGTACTAAGACCTATTATCAGTGTGGTGAAATGGTTCACTTCATTCGTGATTGTCCCCAGATTACTGCTACTGGTACTGGCAGACCATCTGCTACTGTTGGGGGTTCAGTAATCTTTGGCATAGAGTAGACCTGCTGGAGCATCTTCAATCTCGGGCTAGCCGAGGATTGGGCAACAGAGGGCAGGAAAACAGAGAGGTAGACAGTCTGGTGGAAGTTATCAACGAGATGGGGCCTAGAGCAGTGAAGCTGAGACGTCTCAGGCAAGTACTCAGCGAGTTGGCAGAGTTTGTGCGTTATCTACTATGGAGGCCGAGGCAGAGCCGAACACAGTTACATGTATTATTCATTTTGATTCACTCCCTGCTAAAGTATTATTTGACCCTGGAGCTGAGAACTCATTTATATCAAATAATTTTGTGAAGTCTTGGGATAAACCAATAGAGATGATGAATGTGACGTACTCTATTTCCTCACCTTTTTCGGGACCTTATGTTGTTAATCAAGTAGTTCAATTGTGTGAGGCTCGTGTGGGCCCATGTGAAATAACAATGGATTTGATGATTCTTTCGATGCGAGATTTAGATGTCATTATTAGCATGGATTACTTATCCTTGTATCGCACGAATTTTGATTGCTTTGAGAAAGTGGTAACTTTTCGACCACTTGGTAAACCTCAGTTTCAGTTTGTTGGAGATCGTAAACCTATTACACCACCAATAATGATATCAGCCACTAAGGCTAGATGAGTTATGAAACATGGTTGTCAGGGTTATCTAGCTCATGTCATGGCCGTTGATCAAGGAAATAGTGAGGTTGACGCCATCCCAGTAGTTAAGGAGTTTCCTGATGTGTTTCTTGTTGAGCTACCTGGCTTGCCCCCAGTGAGAGAAATTGAGTTTACCATTGATCTTATGCCAGGGACCACACCTATTTCTAAGGCTTCGTATCGAATGGCACCTTTGGAACTTAGGGAGCTTAAGGTACAATTACAGGAATTGTTGGATAAAGGTTTAATTCGCCCTAGTGTTTCACCATGGGGTGCTCCTGTTCTTTTTCTGAAGAAAAAGGACGGATCTATGCGTTTGTGCATTAATTATCGTGAGCTTAATAAGGTGACAGTCCGAAATAAGTACCCTTTATCGAGGATTGATGACTTGTTTGATCAACTTCAAGGTGCTCAATATTTTAGTAAGTTTGATTTAAGGACTGGTTATCATCAGTTGAGGATCCAAGATGAGGATATAGCAAAAACAGCTATTCGGACTTGCTATGGCCATTATGAGTTCTTGATTTTACCGTTTGGTCTGACTAATGCCCCTGCTGCATTCATGGACTTGATGAATAGGGTGTTCAGACCTTTTATTGATCAGTTTATGGTAGTGTTCATTGATGACATTCTGATTTATTCACGGAGTGCAACTGAACATGAGGAACATCTAAGATTTGTTTTGTAGACGATGCGAGATCATCAGTTGTATGCTAAGTTTAGCAAATGTGAGTTTTGGTTGGAAAGTGTTAGATTCCTTGGCCATGTGATTTCAAGGGATGGTATTCAGGTGGATCCTACCAAGGTAGAGGCAGTTATCGGCTGGAGTCGACCTATCACGGTGACTGAGATTCGGAGTTTTCCGGGCTTAGCTGGATATTATCGTAGATTTATTGAAGGTTTTTCATCGTTGGCACTTCCTTTGACAAAGCTGACAAGGAAAAATACTCCATTTGTGATGATGATAGGCTTGTTTTGAGGAGCTAAAGAAGAGACTCGTCTCTGCACCTGTTCTTATGCTTCCATATGGTTTTGGAGGTTTTGTAGTATACACTGATGCGTCCCATAAAGAATTAGGTTGCGTTCTGATGCAGCACGGTAAGGTTGTGGCTTATGGTTCTCACCAACTTAAGCCGCATGAACTTAATTATCCCACTCATGATTTAGAACTAGCCGCTATGGTTTATGCATTAAAGCTTTGGCAACATTATCTGTATGGGAAGTCTTGTGAAATTTATACCGATTATAAGAGCTTCAAGTATATTTTCACCCAACGAGAGCTAAACTTGCGACAAAGACATTGGTTAGAGTTGGTGAAAGATTATGATTGTCAGATTCTTTATCATCCTGGTAAGGCGAATGTAGTTGCTGATGCTTTGAGTCGAAAACACTTAACTAGTGTTGCAGCTTTATCATTTCAGGTTGGTCAGTTAGCAGAGGATCTTAAGAGAATAAAGATTGAACCGATTGATCAGGGTGGAGATCATCTCCTCGCAGCCCTTACGGTACAACCTACGTTAATTGATCAGATTCAAACAACCCAAAGTGAAGACCCGAAGTTAGTTCGGATCATGGAAGGAGTACGAACAAGTACTCGGCCCGATTTTACCATTTCAGACAGTGGTGTACTTCGTTGCGGGACTCGACTTTGTGTTCCGAATGTCAGAAACCTACGAAGAGAGGTCATGGAGGAGGCTCATAATTCCCCTTTTTCCATTCACCCTGGGAGTACAAAGATGTATCGAGATCTTTGTGAGAGTTTCTGGTGGGGAAATATGAAAAGAGAGATTGCTGATGTGAAATATTCTAACACACATATTAAACTCTATTAAGATAGTTGTAGTATATGAAAGTAGGGATCGTTCTAGGCCGGGGATTAACTATGGCTGCTAATCTACACAAATATGACTCAAAAACACAAAACTAGACTTAAAAACACTTAGCTAGACTCAAAGAACTCAAAACAAACTAAAAAGACTCAAAACAACACAAAACAATCAAATAGACTCAAACTAGACACTAGAGGGTGAATTAGATGAAAATTGATTTTAACTTGACTCAAAATACTTAAAAACACAAATTGGACAGATTATAACTAACTTGACTCAACAAAGTAAGGGGATTGGGTTTTTGACGAATTTAAAGTAAAACTAAATAGAATTAAAGACTCTAAATACTTTGGACGAAATTGGTGAATTAAATGGGTGAATGGCTAGTTAGAGGGTCCTTCTCCACACATGAACATATGCAACATAAATCAATTTCCAGTATTTTTTCTTTAAACCATGAATGAGAACACCCCAAGTTAACTGTTATAGTACAAATTAACCATCAGATTTTCCTTATTTCATTGAATTGGACGGGATACGCATCACAACCAAATGATCCTTATCAAGTTCCCTAACTATGAAAAGCATGATAGAAAACATATTAAAGGTCATTAAGTTCTTTGAAAACCATAAGCATTGACGAAACATTCATAACTATGAAAAACATGATACTCCTGCCAAGGATTTACTTAACACGATCGTGACTAGCAACCTCCACTACTTGTGAATATAAGTTCATAACGATTAGGTGAAACTCCCTTATACTGTAGCATTAAATTCATGCATGCAAATTAAGTGTTGACCTTCAATTAACACACATAAACAAGTTTCAATAACTCAGATAAGCAAATCACATTCAAGACTCAAGAAACAATAACTGGATGTAATCAATTCATATAAAACATATAATCATGGCTTCGAATTCACCTCTAACTAAAAAGAAATTAGTTCCTCATGTCTTTGAAAACATAAAACCAAATTAATTAAACTAAAACTAAGGATAGAATACACCTAGAAACGTCCAGCAATCCAAGCTTGAATGGCAGACACGACTCCAAGGGTCTCATCTCCTTCCTTCCTTGCAAATCTGTGCAAAAATATGTATTTTCTTATGTTTTGGCTCTTGTATGTGTGGTGTGGATGAAGGGGACGAATTTGTGATGAAAGGTGGGTAGAGGGTGGTGGTTTGAATTGTGGCAGAAAATATGTATTTATAGGGAGAAAAGGCATAGCAAAAAGGGTTGAATTAGGACTCCAAATCAGCAAAGAACAAGGACAATTCTCATCAGATTCCAAGGATGAAAATGAGTAGGAAATTCGTCAGATTTCTAGGGGGAAGAAGGATCAGGTTATTTGCATTATTTCAGGGCTTCTAGAATCAGATATTAGGCATTCTAATATGATAAGGAGTCCCCCTTGCAGCTGGATTTAAGGCATGATAAGATTGGGATATGATAAGATAAGATAAGGTTAGTTTAGATAAGATAAGGTTGGATAAGGTTTTGGATAATGTTCTTCCTTTTAGTTGATTCCTTATCTTCTTTATCTTGGATTTACTTCTTCACTCTTTTCAGTATATTCCTAACCTCTTGAACTTCAAATTCGTCCATCCATCTTGCTCCACTCATAAGCTATCCATTTGGTGCCCAAAACTGCTTCAAAATGCTCTAAATTGCACTTTCTTGCCAACTTTGTCATATGGACCTACAAACACACGAAAATAGCTTAAAACATAACAATAAACACAAACTAACTATGAAAATACACGAAAACAAGCTAACTAAGTTGCATAAATATGCTCCTATCAATTGCCGAGTTCGTCGCACATTGCTTGACTTGTCAACAAGTTAAGGCAGAGCATCAGCGACCTGCAGGCTTACTTCAGTCACTCTCTATTCCCGAGTGGAAGTGGGAGCATATTACCATGGATTTTGTGACAGGCTTACTGAGGACTCGTGAGGGACATGATTCCATTTGGGTGATCGTCGATCGATTGACGAAATCTGCTCATTTTATTGTTGTTGAGAAAACTTATACTCTTAAGAGACTTGCAAGACTATTTTTAGATGTGATTATTAAGTTACATGGAGTTCCTGTATCCATCATTTCTGATCGTGATCCTCGTTTCACTTCTCGCTTTTGGGGCAGCCTTCATAAAGCTATGGGAACTAAGTTGAGTTTTAGCACAACTTTTCATCCTCAAACTAATGGCCAGTTAGAGCGCACAATTCATACATTAGAGGATATGCTCCAAGCTTGCATACTTGATTTAAAAAGTAGTTGGGATAAACATTTATCTTTTATTGAATTTGCTTATAATAACAGCTACCAGGCTAGTATTCAGATGGCACCGTATGAGGCACTTTATGGGAGAAAGTGTAGGTCTCCTTTGTATTGGGACGAGGTAGGAGAGCGTCGATTATTGGGACCAGAGTTAATTCAGATTGCTGCAGAAAAGATTTCTATGATCCGTGCACATTTATTAGCTGCTCAGAGTAGACAGCAGAGTTATGCTAATCCCCATAAACGTGAGGTAACATTTGATACTGGGGAATATGTTTTCCTACGGGTTTCACCTATGAAAGGTGTTTTTAGATTTGGGCGTAAAGGGAAGCTTAGTCCAAGATACATTGGACCATTTGAGGAATTGGAGAGAGTGGGCAAAGTTGCCTATCGCCTTGCACTACCTCCTGAGTTGTCTCACATTCACCCAGTGTTCCACGTATCCTCACTCCGGAGGTATCGTAGTGATCCTTCCCATGTCATTTCTTATGAGCCTATTCAGGTTAAAGAGAATCTCACTTATGAAGAGTACCCCGTTGAAATTATTGATCGGAGAGAGAAAGCTCTTTGCACCAAGACTATTTCATTGGTACGCGTATTATGGAACAATCATGGTGTGGAGGAATCAACTTGGGAACCAGAGGTAGAGATGCGCCAACATTATCCCCATGTATTTGACTCAGGTGCGTTGAGTTTAGGGGACTAAACTCTTTTTTATGGGGGGAAGGATGCGAAATCCCATCCTCGCAATTTCACAATTTATTACGTATTTAGTAATTTAAATTCGTATTTTGCGATTACGTTATCTTTATTAGTTAATTTTAATTCCACTAATTATAAGTTTAGCAATTGATTAGTTATCGAGTTGGAAGTTTCATAATCAATCTTTATCTTTCGTTGACATTTCGAAGTTACAACTAATGTTTTTAAATAAATCTGGAAACCACGAACGCATAGGCGAAAGCCGTTTGCAAGTCCGAATTATAACGGTATAGTTACGGACGTTTGAAGTAGTGAAAATATAGATCGTGGTGGGGTAGCGGTACAGTATCAGAGATTTGGAGTGCTAGGTTACCCCTATATCCTATCTTGTACCTTATCTTTGGGACTTTCTTTTGAGCACCTCAATCTTGTTCTTAGTAAAGCAAAGATTATGCTTCTTTTTGGGATATACATATTTGTAAATATTTTGTGGAGAACTTATCCACCTTCATATTATTTTGGTTTATCAGTTAAAGTATTTTATTCCGTAACTTATACTGTATTCAACGGACATTATTTTCCTTATCACGTGTTAATTCTCGACGTATGTTGGGATTAGGGCGTGAGACGCAACCCTACCACGATGATCCCTAAGGCTCAATACGATGGCAAGATGAGCAACTTTGCCATCAAGGAGCACCACCACCATGGCAACCACGGGGATTATTGTGGTAGTGGGGAGTAGGCCAACTTCATGGCAGCAAGCCCATGGTAAGCAGGGGGCAGCCGAGCCAAGCCCAGCATTAACCGGCCCACGCCATTACCCCAGCATCGCAGGCCCAATTTGCAGCCTACGCTGCAAGGCAACTGAGCTAGGCACAACGCATACGCACCCCACACACGGGGTAATACACGCCAGCTGCCCGACATGCTCCCACAGTCCAATCTGAGGCCCAATCCACTCTCATGGCCTACCAAGCAATCTTAATCGGTCCAAGACCAGTTCAACAGTCCCAGCTTTATATTTCCGGACGGATGATTGAATCGGAGGTATTTTCACCCCATTTCTCTACAGATTTGACATCCTAACTCAAATCTCGCATTCGAAGTCTATTACACTTCCACTACTCAAGGAGATGTATACCCTTGCGTAACAGACTACCTTGGTGAATCAGCTCTTGTAGCGTGCCTTAGACAAAGTGTCCTGAAGTAGGACAAGGGCAGATGACGAACCTCTCCAGCAGCGTCTCGGCAGACATCTACTCGACCAGTCATGAACCGAATGTCCTGGTAGTGTACACTCCTGACTAGGCCCCCAAGATAACATATATTCTCGTCTTAGCTCACGGAGGAGCGTACACTCTCAGTTAGGCCCACGGACGAACACACACTCACGGTTGGGGTTACACTCCAATAATCAACATGAGCAGCCTTCCAGGTGAAGTGTTCATTTGCGGCAAGGCCTGCAATGAGCATCATCCACCTTACATCGGTGTAGGTAGCACAACGGATGGAGAGAATCGATCACTCAATCCAGCTTAAGTTCAACCAGCAACCTGCAAGTTACCGGCTCGCCTATTAGGAACATAACATATGCACCGCAACTTCGACATAAATAAGCCGAACACATTGAAGAATAGCCTAGACCAATAGGTCATAACCGGGGCAGCCAAGAGCTCCACTACCCAACAAAGGCAAATTCATGAAGAAGTTGAGAGGCTCATGATCGAACGATTGCACGATTTCCAACATAACGAAGTTACTAACGAGGGATCCGACGAGATATGACCAACATAAGCGGGTCACTTTCCTCAGCTGCACTCATGACAATGGCTTCCATGTTCTTCAGTGCGAGAAGGTAAACTAATTCCACGACACCCAAAAAGGTCAGCTCTCCAGTGCAAAAGGATAAACTAATTGTTCTCCAGTGCAAGAGGGTAAACTAATTGCTCTCTAGTGCGAGAGGGTAAACTAATTCCCTGACACCTAAAAGGGTCTGCTTTCCAATGCGAGAAGGTAAACTAATTGTTCTCTAGTGCGAGAGGGTAAACCAATTCCCTGACACCTATATGGGTAAGCTCTCCAGTGCGAGAGGGTATACTAATTGCTTTCCAGTGCGATAGGGTAAACTAATTCCCTGACACCCATTTAGGTAAGCTCTTCAGTGCGAGAAGGCTACATAACTCAAAAGATCGAATGCTTGAAGACCAACTAAGCAACAAATGGTCATTGGGCAATAACTACTTTGCACCCAACAGTTTGCTTATCCGACACTTCATCTTCAGTAGCTCCGATCTTGGCTGCTCTATTTACAGCAGCTGAGAAATCAAACTTAAGCAGTTTCCTCATTTTTAGCAAGCAACCCAGATATGGAAGCCCAAATACGACGCTTCTTCGGCCCATGCTGAGTCAGTCATTGGCTTCAGTCAAGCCAAGCAGCACAAGAAATGGCCCATGCCACACCACCTCCTTGGCCCATGCCAAGCCAACTCTTGGCCCTTGCCAATCAACGTGCCGCACCACCTCAACGGCTGCCCCGTGGCAGCACCACCCAAGAAGAAGACAAGGAGAATTAAGTTTTTCTTACATCAGTACGGCGCAAAGAAGACAAAGAAATCAACGGAAGACGGTTCTTTGCACGGGCAAGCAAAGAAAAGTGCTAGGGGAGGGGGAACAAATATCTTTTAGTTTTCTCTCTTTCTTGTAAGGATAAATAATTGCCTTCCGAAGTTGATTTAATCCCCTACTTAAGGTAGGCTTAAATAGGCTTTGGAGGTGATTTATTTCCCTTTCCTAGAAGAATCTAATTCCAAGTCCAAGTGAGAATCTGCATCAAAGCTAGAGATCTCTACGCATGCTGCCATTTCCTGTGAGCAGCTCAGCAGGTGTGGGGATTCGTGGAGCAAAAAATAATCAAGAAAAATATGGAGGCGACATGTGAATCTAGGGTGAAAAAGACAAAATTACCCTCGAGGAATACTAGAACTCCTACAAGCGAATAGTGGACAATCATGACTCAATCAAGGTCAAAAATGCTCAAAATAGGTAATTATTCAAAACCTATTTCATCCATCCTCATCAAATCTTCTCCACAAGGTAACCTTAAATCATTCATTTCATACTATATTAATTAGCTAATTAATTGATTTATTAGCTAATTGATTGAAATTAACACCAAAAATACCATATATGGCAGGTCACCATTCTCCTAATAGGGCCGGCCAAAGCCCTATAAATACCACTCCATTGTCTCCAAAACCCTAAGTTCAACACTCTTGCAAAATTCTCCAAATTCTCTAAACATTTTTTCCTCAAATTCTAACTTTGGTATCAGAGGTTCTTCGGCCAAAGCCCACCCCTACCCATTCATCGTGGGCGCGTGAGACTCTTGGCTTTGACCAAATGTGTTAATTGTTTTGTAGGTGCAATTTTGTCCAAGAAGAAGACGGAAATTTGCATCCACAAATCCAACTATACAAATCATGATTGGTGTACGATATGAGGGGGAAGACACTTTTCACTAATCCTAAAGGCTTGACGGAGTTAAGCTGTCTGGATCTATATGTTTAGACGAATCATTTCGCTTGACCCAATCTTCAATCAAGTTCTAGCGATAATGTCAATTTAATTTCTTAAGTCCCTTTTGAATGATTTGACCATAAGTGGGGTACAAGGTGAAGCCTATGCGGAGGCTCTGAAGCTAGCAGGGCTGGTATAATACAATATTAACAAAACATTGATATCATATCAACAATGTGGATGCAAATTTCTTCCTCCTTGATCTTGGACAATATTGCACCTACAAAACAATTAACACCTTTAGGTCAAGGCTAAGAGCCTCATGCGCCCACGATGAATGGGCGGGCTTTGGCCGAAGAACCTTCGATGCCAAAGTTAGAATTTAGAGAGAAGTGTTTAGAGAGTTTTTGGAGTTTTGCAAGAGTGTGGACCTAGCTTTTTAGAAGAAATAGGGTCATATATATAGGGAATGGGGTCTGGCCGACCTTTAAGTGTGTTTTGGGGTGTTATTTGGTGATTTAATTAGCAATTAATATATTAATTAGGTATAAATATATTAATTGGCTAATTATCATAATAAAAGAAATGTTTTGGGAGGTTATGTAATGATTTCCTTGTAGAGGATATGGAGATGAGATAAATTTGAACTTATGACCTATTTTGGGCACTCTTGACTCGGTTGATGGATGATTCTCCACTGCTCACGTGTATGAAACCCGGTGTGTCTCGAGGGCAATTTTGTCATCTGTATCCAAAAATCCACTTATCGCCTTGTGATTATTTTTGGCTCCACAAATGCCCCCACACCTGCTGGGCAGCTCGTAGGAAAGGACAACAGGTGTAGAGATCTTCTTGCTTTAGGAAACGTATGACTTCTTCCTATTTTGATGTAGATTCCCTCTTTAATAGGAAATTTGGTCCTTCTAGGAAAGGGAAATAAATTTCTCTCAAAGCCTATTTAAGTCCACCTTAAGTGGGTTATTAAATCAACTTAGAGGATATTTGTTCTACCCTCCTCTAGCAATCTTTTACATCTTGCCTGTGCAAAGGACCCTCTTTCGTTGATTTCTTCATCTTTTCCGTGTCGCACTAACAAAAGAAAAATTAATTTTTCTTGTCTTCTTCTTGGGAGGTGTTGCCACCGAGCAGCCGTCGGGGTGGTGTGGCACGTCGGCTGGCAATGGCTAGGAATCAGCTTGTCATGGGCCAATGAGGTGGTGTGGCAGGGGCCATTGCTTGTGCTGCTTGGCTTGATTGAAGCCAAAGGTTAGCTCGGCATGGGCCGAGGAAGTGGCATGGCATCGGCAACGGTTTAGGCTGCCATGTTTGGGCTGCTTGCCAAAAATGAAGAAACTGCTTGAATTTGATTTCTCAGCTGCAGTAGATAGAGCAGTCAAGGATAAAGCTACCAAGATCGGAGATGCTGAAGATAAAGTGTTGGATAAGTAAACTGTTAAATGCAAAAATGGCTGTTGCCCCTGACCAATTGCTGCCTAGTTGATCTTCAAGCATTTGATCTTTTAAGCTATATGGCCTTCTCGCACTGGAGAACTTACCCAGATGGGTGTCGGGGAATTAGTTTACCCTCTCGCACTGAAGAGCAATTAGTTTATCCTCTCGCACTGGAGAGCAAACCCATATGGGTGTCGGGGAATTGGTTTACCCTCTCGCACTAAAGAGCAATTAGTTTATCCTCTCGTACTGGAGAGCATACCCTTTTGGGTGTCGAGAAATTGGTTTACCCTATCGCATTGGAAAGCAATTAGTTTATCCTCTCGCGCTGGAGAGCAAACCCTTTTGGGTGTCGGGGAATTGGTTTACCCTCTCGCACTGGAGAGCAATTAGTTTATCTTCTCGCACTGAAGAGCGAACCCGTATAGGTTTTTAGCAGTCGTTGTGGACAGCAGTTAAGCCATGCTTGTGAATAACTTCTTGAATCTTCATTGAGAATAAAGAAATAAATCAATTGTGCTGGAAGGCAGAAACTGCATAACAAACTAGATAATCTTTGGCTTGTGAAGCCTTGTTCGTCGAGCTGCTTGAGACTTCAAACTTATTTGGGAAAGCCCAAACGAGGTTTAGGGGGTGATAGAGACTTCCCCTGCTTGTGTACGCTGTTTCGTTGACCTATCAAGATACTCATTGCATCGACCCTCATTTGTCAGCTTCTCAAGGTACTGGTTCAACTTTAGGCAGCCGTTGGTAGTGTGGCCTGGTCCTTGATGGAATGTGCAATACTTTGTAGATGCGTTTGTTGTATCGGACTGTCTTGAACTGGACTAGCTTCAAAGACTAAGCTGGACTAGCTTAGACTAGACTAAGCTGGACTGATTTAGTGAAGCGTTTGGTGCAGTGTCAGATTAAAAAGCAGGACTCATGTATTATATTATTAAATTTATATTTACAATATTTTATCATTAATTTAATCTATATATACTAATATTTTATTATTAAATTATCATTTTCCCTTTTAGAATCTCTCAATTTTGTGTCTGCCCACTACATCATCTCATATTTCCCTGCCATTTCATCTTTCTCTCATTTTTTTGTCCACCCACTGCATCCTTCCCCTCTCTTCTTTCTCTGCCATTTCACCTCCCTCTCTCATTTTTTTTTGTCCGCCCACTGCATCCCTCCCCTTTTCTTTTTCTCTGCCATTTTATCTGTGCCACTGTCTCTTTCCCTTTTCTCTTTTTTGGGTTTTCTGGTTGTCGGAAGCAGGGAAGAAGGAGATGTGAGGGGCAAAGCGAAGCAGAGGTAGTAATGGAAGAGGTCAAAGATGATGGAGCCCGAAGTCCTTGCCGTAAAAAATTGAGGTCTAGGAGGAAGAAGCCCAATCGGAGGGCACGACCAATGAGCTTGGTATGAGCAGGGCGCGACCGACGGAGCTCCTGAGTTATCCGATTGAAGTTCGAATCAAGGTCTTTGTTCATGTTTCAGGGTTGGGGATGAAGAGAAAGGGAGAGAACGCGAACAAAGATGAGAGTAGGGGACGCGAGCAGAGGGCGACGAATGGATTAGCTAGTCCCATGGTTCCCGACGTCTCTCGCTAAGACCGTCTAGCACGGTCCTTAGTCGAGGCGAGTCCGGCTTACTCCCACTAAAGCTAGTCCCGTGAAGTAACAAACATGGGACTGGACTAACTATTATTCTAGTCCAATCCAATGAGAGCTAGTGAAGGGAAACAAACACGGCCTGTATGATCCAGCCTGGTAAGATCGCATTTCATGGGTGGCGGTAGTTCGAACCAAGGTTCGTTCTTGAGTTTTCAGAGAATTTGGCCGATTGGAACTGTGAACTTGGTGAATGTTTCAGGCCCTGAGTTTTTTTTGGTCGAGGAACGTTCCATGTGCTTCTTTTCTGACTCGTTTTTGTTAGACTGCTTGGCCTCATCCCATAATGCATGCTTTTTTGCCAAAGCATACGAAGCTGCTAGGATCAGTTTTTCTCCCATGATTAGTTTTCTGAATAAAGGATGTTCGGTGGGAAGTCCATTTCTAAATGCTCCCGTTGCTACGTCTTCGTTGCAACCAACAATCTTGGCCTTTTCCACTTTGAATCTCTTAACATAGTTGAATCTCCCAATGGTCTTTTACGATGCTGAAAAGATGGTCGGTTGTCCTTTTGATTGAGCGGTTAGACGAATACTCCTTAGTGAAAACAAAGGAAAGTTCATTAAAACTCAGGATCGATTGCGGCGGCAGAATGTGAAACCAGTCTTGCACCTCGCCTTGGAGAGTTGTGGCAAGAATTTTGCACATAAGCGCATCGTTGTTCATGTAGGGGATCATGGTACTGCAGTAGTGCTTGAGATGTCAATCTGGATCTTCGTCTCTCTTATACAGAATGAAGTGAAGTATAGTGAACCCACGAGGTGGATCTGTCCACTCGATCTCATTCGCGAATGGTGACATGCTTATGTTGGTAATGTTTTGTCGAAGCACATCGTCTGCGGTCTCGTTATGTTGGAAATTATGCAATCGTTCGATTATGAGTCTCTTAACTTTTTCTTGAATTTGCCTCTATTGGGGTAGTGGAACTTTCGGCTACCTCCAATCGTGACCTATGGGTCTAGGCCGCTCTTCCCTATGCTCGACTAGTCCACGTCGCGGCTGCGGCACATGTGGCATGTACCTGGCAGGCGAATGGGCATTTCGCAGGCTGCTAGTTGAACTTGAGTCGGATTGAGTGACTGCTTCTTTTTGTCTGCCGTGCTGCCTACTCCTATGTAAGGTGAAGAATGCTTATTGCGAGCCTAATTGTGAATGAACATTTCGCCTGGAAGGTTGTCCGTGTTGATAATCGAAGTGTGACCTCAACCGTGAACGTATGCTCATCCGTGGGCTTGATTGGGAATGCACGCTCCTCCGTGCGCTAAGACGAGAGTATACGATATCCCAAAGACCCAGGCAGGAGCGTAAACTGCCAGAACACTTGGAACGTGGCTGGTTAATGGGCCACTTGCCGGGACGCTAGTGGAGAGGTTTGTCTGCCCTTGTCCTACTTCGAGACACCTCGTCCGGGGCACGTTGGATCTCGGTGTGTTGTAAGAGTTGATTCACCAAGGTTGTCTGTTGTGCAAAGGCACTCGTCAACTCTATGACTTGTCGAGACAAGTGTTGTTTGCCATTTGGATTAGAAGAGCTTGGAAGGAATGTGCCTCCTTGAGCAGTGGAAGTGTGGTAAACTCCGGGTGCAAGATTTGAATTGGGAAATGTTAAATCCGCGGAGAAATATGGTGAAAATGCCCCGGGCTCAATGGTTGCTCCGAATAGTTGAGATATTCTCGGGCCAACTTGAGCTGTTTAGGAAACCATGGAAGGTAGGGATGCGGGAGCAAGCTGGGCTACATGAGCAGGTTGGATTACGGGAGCAGGCTGGGTCGCGGGAGTAGGCAGGGCTGCAGGAGCAAGCTGGATTACGGGAGCAGGCTGCTCAATGCGTGGTGCATGCGAATGCGAGGCTTGGGCTCGGGCCCGTGCAAGCTTGGATGGCATGGCTTGGGCCATGGTGGAACCTTGTAGCGATGGTGCCACTCTGCTTACAACCGCATTTTGCCTCACAAATCTCCGCGATCCCATTTCTTGAGTATTCGAATTTTCACTTATGGAATTTTCTAAATTTCTAGCCATTATATTTTTCTTATACGTTTTATCAAAGAACCTTTTTAAATAAAAAGTTCTAATAATTAGAACATATGAAAAACATTCAAATGGACTAGAAAATAGAGAAAAAACCTTTTTATGCGAGAGTCTTATACGAGTATGGATTTCAACTCTCAATGAAAGCACCAATTTGTGGATGCAAAATTCTTCCTCCTTGATCTTGGACAATATTGCACCTACAAAACAATTAACACCTTCGGGTCAAGGCCAGGAGCCTCACGCGCCCAAATTGAATGGGGTGGGGGGCTTTGGCTGAAGAACCTCTGATGCCAAAGTTAGAATTTAGAGAGAAAAGTGTTTAGAGAGTTTTTGGAGTTTTGCAAGAGTGTGGACCTAGCTTTTTAGAAGAAATAGGGTCATATATATAGGGAATGGGGTGTGGCCGGCCTTTAAGTGTGTTTTGGTGTGTTATTTGGTGATTCAATTAGCAATTAATATATTAATTAGGTATAAATATATTAATTGACTAATTATCATAATAAAAGAAATGTTTTGGGAGGTTTTGGGAGGTTATGTAATGATTTCCTTGTAGAGGATATGGAGATGAGATAAATTTGAACTTATTACCTATTTTGGGCACTCTTGACTTGGTTGATGGATGATTCTCCACTGTTCACATGTAGGAAACCCGATGTGTCTCGAGGGCAATTTTGTCCTCTTCACCCAAAAATTCACGTGTCGCCTTGTGATTATTTTTGGCTCCACAAACAGTATTAACAAAATATTGATATCATATCAGCAATGTTTACCATATATCGATTCTCTTAACAACAACATTTGTATATCAGCAATGTTTAATTACCATATATCAGCAATGTTTTTCCCATGCGGTTGTAAGTTAGCTCTGTTTTTTTTCATCCATAGTTGGCGTCAAAGCCCCGACAAGAAACCCTTAATTGCAAGGAAACTCCGTATTGTTGAAAACTTGAGGAAAATATATTATGTACCTACATAAGCGGTCGAAATAACATTCTTCTTTTAAGTATATCTTATGGATGTTGTTATTGGCACTAAAAGAAATTCATTGTGCACTCCAAAACCTTATATATTTAAAAATAAAAATACACTTATAAAGAGTGAACAATGAATTTTTTGAAGGGCTAGTAACGTAACCCTATTTTATAACAGTGTTTAGTGCTATGTTGCAGATTACAAATTTTAAAATCTTGGCGACATGCTTCCTAAACAACTTGATTTTTTTTTTAAAATCTTGGCGACATTCAAACTTTAGTGTAAATTATTGAAAAAAAAAAAGAAAGAAAGAAGAGGTAGGCGCAAAATGCTAGCTATCGCCAACTTGATTAAGTCAATATTTGCGAAATTGATTTTTCGTACGGGGATATACATGCATTTTATTCCCACGATATTAGTTGGCTAGCCTAGAGACCGGAGTTCCAAAAAGTACATATGCCAACAACCACCTTATTCAAAAACGCCCCATTTCAATATTCTTTCACTCTCATCGACCTCTATTCTGATCCATGAAAGTATTAATGGTAGTTTGGTGAGCACACTTACTGCAAGCTAACTTCCCGTAGTAACTCACTCACCAAAACCAAAAAGCAGCTGTCGATCCACCAAATTAAACTTCAAAACCCTAGCTAGGACCACCTTTTTTCCTTCCTTTGTATTTCCTCTCTGCACTCCGTTTTCTGCTGTAAATTTGAATTGGACAAATATATACACACATATTTACTCCCATATGGAATAGCTAGGGACAACTTTCTCTGACATCCAGCAACCGCTTATTAATTGTTTGTTTATATAACTCTCTGTATTTGCCACCTTTTCTCTGCTGTTCCTATCAACACAATACTTGTAAGTTGTAGCTGGATATTTTGCTAGCTATGGAGGAGATAGAGGACCAAAAGGGTGGTACCACTTCTGGTGGTGTAGATTCAGAGAGGAGTTTGCCAACTTCTGGTGGAAGAGAAGGAGAAGAAGTTCGTCGGCGGTGGCAGCCTCAGGCGGTTGTTGGGATGCACTTAGTGTGGGAAGATCTGAGTGTTGTGCTTCCAAAGTTTGGGAATGGACATACCAGAAGACTGCTTGATGGGCTGAGTGGGTTTGCTGAGCCAGGTCGTATCATGGCTATCATGGGTCCTTCTGGCTCTGGCAAATCAACCCTTCTCGATTCTTTAGCAGGTTTGTCTCTCTCAAATATATATATACATATATATATGCATGTTGTATGTATGTATATATAATTATATGTTTCAAATTTCAATCACATGCATAAGTTTTAATCCAAAAAAAATAAAAAGTTTCCACACTTTGGAATGTCAATTGATTAAAGCAAAAGTGCACTTTTTATTTTTATTTTTTATAGGTGAAACGATCGTAATTTTATTTTATTTGATCAAAGATTATTACAATCTTTAAGTAGAGCATCACGAATAAAATCTGATGATCACTCGAACCAACGAGAATTCAAATCATGAAAAAAGCCATTTCTAGTTAGCCTATGATCAAAATAATAAGTACATGCAGATATGTTGTGTATGTGTGTAAGGTTTAAATTCACAATTAATTATTATAATTAAGATTTACAAAAAATTAATCCTAAGATGAACACACATGCATATGCACACATGCTTGCTTTGTCTTCTTTCCGTGTCTTGTATTTTTTATTTTATTTTTCTCTTCACTATAGTGTGAACTACATATGCACCAATTTTTTAATATAAAAAAATTTGACTTTTATTTGATTTTAAATTTTAAATGAATGTCGATGCTAGTTATATATCTTGAAAATTGTTAGGGAGACCGCATTGATGTACCATCTAACGTGGTAAGTGATGTGTACATGTCACATCAGTTAATGAGTCTATCTGATTAGATGTTAATTTTATGTATAACTTATCACATGATCATGATACACCCATGTGATACAAACATGTGATCTCTTGCATGTACATTCATAAGATAAGCTATACATTCCTGAAATAGATACAGAGAGATGGTTACGGAATAGCTAAATTTTGAGGAGGTTGTTTGGTTGGATAATTACTGATCGGCATTTAACATGGGATTGGCATTTCAAAACTAAGCACACTACGTACCATGAATTCTCTTCTTGATTTCATTAACTAAACACTTTGCCTGTCTCTTGCATTAACTGGTGGAAGAAATTGAAGTTTTACCCGAAAACTAGTTAGTAACAAGATGAACAATCAAACTTTTTATACGTTCTTAAATATTACGAGCAATCAAGGCCGACACATATATGACTCTTTGAATTGTCCAAAAATGATTAAAACTGTTAAATCAAATCGTCTCAAGAAAATTTGCTTCACATCTCCACATTAATACTCTTTGAAGAATGAAGAGAGAAAGAGAGAGGTGATCACTTTGACTCAAATGATATGTTGAATTATGTTAGCATATTGCTCATGCTTTAATTGTGAGCCGTTAATGCATTGTCAGATTTATAAGAATTAACGGTTCAAGTTTACCGACACACATGGAGGACTGACGCTAGCAATCCACTTTCATGTTTGAGATATGTATAGTAGGAACATGCAATGTTCGAAATTAATTCTAGCAATATTTTTCATTGTCAAATAATTATTGATATCCCAAAAATGCCTCAACTACTCTCTTTAATTTTGCTGTTTTGCTGTTTTGCAGGTAGACTTTCACAAAATCTTGTCATGACTGGAAATGTTCTTGTAAATGGTAATAAGATGAGACTAGACTATGGTGCTGCTGTAAGTACACATACTTCCTATTCTTCCTAATAAGACTACCCCCATTCCCCATGTGCCTGTGGACTACTCGTACATGTTTCTTTTATTAAAAGTTAGGCTTAATTGGATTAATAGTTTATGCAGTAATAGAACAGTCGAAGACCTTTTAGTAAAATAAAATTAAAAAAAAAAATTTAAACTCACGTGGTGAAGTCTGTTAAGATTTAGGCCCAAAATTAAAAGTTTCATAAACCTTATGTTAGTTGTGAGCATGTGAGGCTTAGCCTCACATTCAAATCTCATGTGTTAACAATTAACAAATAGTTTCATTTTAGCCTCATATATGCTAACAATTAACAGAGAATTGATAGAACTTTTAATTTTGGCCCTAAATCCTAACGAACTTCACCACAGGGGTTTAAATCGTAATTTTTTTACCACATGAATTTAAATCCTAATTTTTTTCACCACATGGGTTATCTTCTGAGTATCCTATTACCTTGGGAATTAATAATCCAATTAGGCCTACAAATAGAACTTGCAACTTATCTAGCTTTAAATTTGTGGCTTATGAGATTTCTAGCTCAATAACATTAACTGAAATTTTTAGTTTTCTATAGAGTTTTATTGTAGAGTATAAATCCTTTGATTCCATAGCAGCCACAAATTTCATGTAATAATGACTTTGGTCAATGGCCTGTACCAACTTGTTGGGTTTAACGGGTTTGGATCACGTTGATCACGAACTGTTGTTGTAACGGATCATCCAAAATCAACCCTCTAATGTAATTAACATGAAATTTTCAGGCATATGTGACTCAAGAGAATACACTGTTGGGAACCCTGACAGTAAAAGAAACCATAACATACTCATCACACTTGAGGCTTCCAACTACATTGACCAAAGAAGAAGTCAACGGCATTGTGGAAGGTACAATTACAGAAATGGGGCTGCAAGATTGTGCTGACAGGCTCATTGGAAACTGGCACTTGAGGGGCATAAGTGGGGGAGAAAAAAAGAGGCTGAGCATTGCACTTGAAATTCTCACAAAGCCAAAGCTGCTGTTTCTGGACGAACCTACAAGTGGCCTCGACAGTGCCTCGGCTTTCTTTGTCGTTCATACTCTGAGATATATTGCTCTTGAGGGCAGAACCGTCGTTTCATCCATTCATCAGCCCAGCAGTGAAGTCTTTGCTCTCTTTGATGATCTTGTTCTGCTGTCTGGTGGTCAAACTGTTTATTCTGGACAGGCAAATATGGCTCTGGAGGTACTACTACAAGAAGAAAAGAAATGGATTTTTTTTTCTTCTTGTTAAGTTCTAAGGAAGAAAGGCACTTTCAAATAACTAAGAGCTCATTTCGAAGTGTTTTTAAAATGCATGTAAGCACCTTTAGATAAAGTGTTTCTGGATTCCAAAAGCATTTAACGTGGTTCCTACAAGAAGCACCCGTTATGTGTTTCTTATAGGAAGCACTTCATGTGTTTTGCCATGATTCACTTGCATTTTAACTAAAGATTGATTTCAAAAACTTTTTCACAAAAAAAAGTTTTTAGTAATTTTAAAAGCAATTCCAAATGATCCTAAAACCGTTACTGACCACTTTCGGTAGAAAAAATTAAAGGTCAAGGTTTAAAAACCCTTCCAAGTTTTTTACCCGGAAGGGCTTAAATTTTATTAAAATTTCAACTTTGACTTCTAATAAAAGCACTTTCAATAAAAACACTTATGATCATAAGTGCTTTCTAGAGAAGCCTTTCAAAACGGATGGAACCATATATTCCAAAGTTTAGAGAAAGTTCCAAGATAGTTTTGCCATGAGCATGAATTTTACAGTGTGCATGATCTGAGATTCCTAATGTTAATTCATTTCTTTTGAATTTGACAGTTCTTTGCCAGAGCTGGAGTTCCATGTCCGAGTCGAAGAAACCCTTCCGATCACTTTCTTCGTTGCATTAATTCGGACTTCGACAGAGTCACCATGAACGAATCTCACCGAATACGTGTATGTACATTGTATACGTTTATGTAAATTTTCCTATCAAACTAATTCTGCTCATTTCGGCTTTGAATTAATGAAGGAAAAAAAATACTTTACTAACATTTTTCAAATGCAAAGCAGGACGTCCCAAAATCATCAGAACCTTTACTGAACTTAGCAACAGCAGAGATAAAAGCTATGCTTGTCGAGAAGTACAAGAGTTCTGAGTATGCGTCGAGGACAAGAGCTAGGATTCGACAAATTTCATCGATGGTAAGGATGCAAGGAAATCCATGTTACTAATTTTACATGACAGTTAATTAATAAGAAACTTGTTTTACAGGAAGGACTGACGGTAGAAAAATGGAGTGGGAGCCAGGCAACCTGGTGGAAGCAACTAACAATATTAACACAGAGATCTTTCCTGAACATGTTAAGGGACTTGGGGTATTACTGGGTAAGAATCATCATTTACCTGCTGTTATCTGTGTGTGTCGGTACGATATTCTTCAATCTTGGGACAAATCTGAATTCAATATTGGCAAGAGGAGCTTGTGCTGGATTTATTTCCGGCTTCATGACTTTCCTGTCCATCGGAGGCTTCCCATCCTTCCTTGAAGAAATGAAGGTAAAAAGTAAATTAGTTTCTATGAGCATGAAAGTATTCAATTGTGTAATCAGAATGTAGATCAACTCAACACTCAGGATTTAACTTTTCGATCTTTTGTTTCTGTTCGATAAACAGGTTTTTCATAAGGAAAGGCTCAACGGGCATTATGGTGTTGCTGTGTTTATTCTGTCGAATTTCCTCTCTTCTTTCCCATTCTTGGCTGTCATGTCGATTTCAACTGCGAGTATAACATACTACATGGTGGAATTCCATTCTCAGTTTCCTCGTTTTGTATTCATGTGCCTCGATCTTATCAGCGCCATCGCAGCAGTAGAGAGCTCCATGATGATTATAGCATCTCTTGTTCCTAACTACTTGATGGGAGTGATAATTGGAGCAGGATACTTGGTAAATACAAATGCATACCATTCTTGCAAAGCTTAAATGTATTTATGTAAGTGCATATAAAGTTCTTTTTATCACTAAGTACCGTGTTTGTCTAGGGAATCATGATGATGACTGCCGGATTCTTCCGCTTGCCGCCTGACATCCCCAAACCGGTTTGGCGATATCCTGTTTCATACCTAAATTATGGTGCATGGGCATTACAGGTACCAAACAAAAACATATTTGAGTTTTGAACTGGCGAAAGTTTACCATGCTTTCCAAAAGTAGCAGTTTTTATTATAACTAGTCAAGAATAGCCAAAAGTTTGGGTAAACAGATCCTTACTAAACCGAAGAACTTTTCTTCCCTACAACCGGTTATACCTAAGAATTACTCCAAAGATACCGAAGGCCCTGCTCATCCTAAATTTTGCCATTGTTGTGAAGTTTTTCATGCAATTCTACATTTATCAGCCGAAAAAAGGACCTATGAGGAACAGATTATAAATTTTACAATTTGAACTTACCACTGTTATACCGATATATGCAGGGAGAATATAAGAACGCACTGGTTGGCCGTGAATTTGATCCTATTGTACCAAATGGCCCGAAGCTGAAAGGCGAGTATATCCTCACAAACATTGCCGGCTTTAAACTGGATCACTCGAAGTGGTGGGACTTGGCCGCTGTTGTAACCCTTGTTGTGTCTTTTAGAATCTTCTTCTTCATCATCCTTAAGTTCAAAGAGAGAGCTTCGCCTTACTTCCAAACATATTATGCCAAGCATACTCTAAAGCATCTCAAGAAGCGGCCTTCGTTCAGGAAAGAGATACCATTCCCTTCCAAGAGGCACCAACCTCTCCATCCCCTGGCTTTTCAAGAGGGTCTCAACTCTCCACTGCACTAGAAGCAGCAACAGAAACGCCATCCACAGTTTTTCATTCTGTAGCACTTGCTGAGAGCAACACCTGCCTCAACCTTGTAGTTCCTTTTATATTCTGCAGTCTGCAGAATTATTACCTGATTAGAAGTGTGCATGAGAGAGAGAGAGAGCAAAATAAGAGCAGTAGCAATTTTCTGAGCAGAATCTCAATAGAAGATATGGGTGGCACGAGCAAGCATAATAATTGTCTCATAACAGTAGTTTTAATAAAATTTACTTACATGACTTAGGACTTACAAAATACGAAGTTCCATGAGACAGGTTCACTGTGACTGGGGCATTCCAGTTACTAATACGAGATCATGTGTAAGGTTGGGATGCCTCGGTGCCAGTGAGCCCGTTTCAACTCCTCCTTTGGCATGTTGCGAAAATGGAAAACAGAGTTGGAGGCCGTGTAGTGTAAGATTGCAACAGTACAGCGTAATGGGCGTGGTAATAAAAAACATGGGGCTCGCGGATCACACACATATTCCACAATTGTCTCAGCACATAGAACATGTGTGTGCAGCAGGCTAAAGGCAAACTCCAGACTCAGGCCAACAGAAAGCATCTTGTTTCCTGTAACTCCAAAAAATAAGGTTGGGGCCTAAGAAAACACAGAAACCAGAGGTAGAACCTCGACATGTCTCGGCATGTAACCAAGTCAGCGTCTAAGAATGCATAATAGTAAGCAGATCCCCTCTAAAGAATGCTTAGTACTACTTACTACTACATATTTTCATCACTCTGCACGGAACTTTGACGAAAATCAACGGTTTACTGGGTCTGGAATAGATGAAGACTAGGCTCAACGAAGACAACTCAAAGGCCGGACCGGAAATTTGAAAGGGTACAAGAGAAGAGATTAATAAAGAAGTAGAGAGCTGAGCAATATGCAGTCAGAATAATATCACCTGCAAACAGCAACAATACTGCTGTTTGTTGGAAAACTATACAACTGATGAAACCACGCTCGGGGAGCCTACTTGCAACCATAAATGGCGACTGGCAAGTAGAAAAAATTGCGAGTTGGACATTATACACATCGTCCTTGACTCATCGGAGGTATATAGAACTCAGGGATGTAGAATCAATTAAACTAATTACAACCAAGCTAGTTTCCTGTTGATCAATCAATCGTAAGCAAAAGCAGCACAAACGGGAAACAGAAACATCTACACTCCGGAGACTCGGCCTCAAACTGCAGCGTGAGTAATCACCTGCTTTCTGAAAATAGAGTTGAAAACATGTTCATGAGCTTCAAGAAAATTTTGACAGTGAGATGATGAGACAAGATGAAGACGAGATCAGATAAGATCCGGTACAAGACCGAAGCAAGACAATAATCGATGATTGATATGAGCAAGACATGAACAGACGACAACATTTAAGGATTATCAAAGACAATAACCGGCAAATCGTCCCTTTTCCCGTTGTGTGAGGTAGAGCAACAGTAGCAAAGGGTTTAGGTCTCACAAGCTTATTAGACCGAACTAGACATCCCTGACTATAAACCTTGAATTAAGCCAACTAGCCTTAGATCAAGATCAACTTACCAAGCTCTAAACAGCCTCAACATGGGTAAATACTTCTCGACTAGCCTTGGACCGTCTATCGCAAAACTTAGGGATGTGCTTGTCATAAACTGTTGTTAAAAAAGGACAACCTTCAGCCCAAATCTTAGATTAAAAGGTCGTACCCAGTGCACAAGGCTTCCGCTTTACGCAGGATCTGGGAGAGGTGAATGTCAGCTAGCCTTACCCCCATTTATGGAGAGGCTGCTCCCAAGTCTCGAACTCGAGACCTACCGCTCATGGGCGAAGACACTTGCCATCGCACCAAGTGCGACCTCTAGCCCAAATCTTAGATTGAGAGAAAAAAATCATGAATCTTTCAATCTGTCCATGTGCCCCAGGAGTAGCTAAGCAGAATTGATGACACTAATGTTGCAATTCTCATACCAGATTATCCTGCATAAACAAGTATCCCCCTGTTCTATAGCAAATGTGCAATTTCTTCGACATCCAGATTGAAAAACAATCATAGAACTACACCCACGATAGGTTTTGGTGAGCGGATACCAAAAATTTGTTGCTCCAACACGACACTTGACTAAGATTGCTCAGGAAAAACTGCTTCGAGACTATCCATAGTTCCCAAAAATAAAATCAAACTCGACAACTCTTCAAGGTCCTAATGATGGTACCCAAGGTCAATGTTGTCTGACAGTACAAAATCTCCTACCAAGCCCAAATCTAGCCCACAGTCAGCAAACTAAAACATGACCCCATCTCTAACTCTGACCTAGAGACTCCCAGAAGAATACGATGAAGCTAGGTAAATCTCAATGTATTGAATCTACCTCTAATTTTAACGCTCTTGAGTCGTTATTGCACCTTCTCAAATCTCCGAAGTCTTGATGTCTTCATTTAAGCATAAACACAATGTCATGAAATCTGCAAACCTAATATTCAAAAACAAAATGTTAGGTGCGATTGCTATTTTACCCCAAATCTCCAAATTCCTTCCACAAGCATATTTAACATCTTAAATTTTACATAGTAAAGACATAAAAAGGGCCACCCCAAGCCAACAAGGTTCCCCGCTTTGTGGGGTCTGGGGGAACATCTATGGTACGCAACCTTACCCTTGCTTTTGCAAAGAGGCTGTTTCATTGGTTACACAAAAAAAAAACATCATATATTTAAACCCCTACAGTTTAAAAGTACGAATAATATAGTAAAGACAATAATAATAATAGTGGAATATGAATAAGTGCCTAAACACTGCATAGATTGGTTAAGTTTGTTTTACAAGAGCCTATATTGAGTGGTCAAAATATTAGCAATAAATGCAGAAAACAAGCAAGAACCCTCAAGTTATTCCCAAATCACTAATCCTCTAGACATAACCCTTAATGTACCGTTGGCACTGCCATTGGTTATGCCAAGAGAAAGCACTGCAATCCTCATGTTACAAAGTGAAAGCCGTTAATCAACAACCTGAGAATCCACAACAACATGAGCGACTAGAAAATACAGCAAGACTTTCATTCTAAAAGAAATATGACCAAACAGAGGTATAACAAAGAATGTAATCCATTATTTTAGTTGCCTCTATAATACAGTTGAAGTAAGCGCTCAGTGCTCAACAAACGAACCTCCTGTCATAAGAGGAAACGTCCAATTAGATCTAAAATAGCGAAAAGATAACACAATATAAGCATGACAAATATTCCATCTCATGCCAACCGTAAAGATCAATGTCTCATACTAATCAGTTACCAATTTCAGAACCGAAGCAGAGAATCAGAGATGGAGCTTTTGCTAGGAACTATGTTAGGTACTGCAAGAGCACAGTTAAAAGTTAAAAGAAAATGAACTTTCAAAAGACAGACCAAATGAATAAATAAAACCATAGACAAAGGTATAATTACTGAAACAGCTACGTTTGAACCTGTGATAATTTGGAAAGAAGTGTACTACTAAACCAATGCCAAAGGATCTAGAATCTGAACATCATAACAGCACAGAGATATTATCAAATACACAAGCACGAAGAACAGAGATATTTATCAAACACAACAAACGGGAAATTGTCCGGATATGCAATATCATTATGTTTTCCATTAGAATTTGTCAGACAAAGGTCAAGAATATAATGCTTATCATTCAGTTTCAAGTTGTACTTTTAGCAGCAACTAAAATTACAAAGGAAAGTTGAACTCATATGCTATCCATGAAGGTTTTCCATTCCTGCGTCGGAAACCTCCAAAACACAAACAGGGTTGAATGGTGCTGGGTTCTGGTTATTGTTTCTTCTCATCAGACACTACATTTTCAACTCGGTTTTCAAACCCATGATAAGGAACTTCAACCATGGGCAGGGGCACTGGACGTCCATCAAAGTCTTCTGGAAAGAATTCAAAATCAGGGCCGAAATTGAACTTGACAACACAATTTGGTTGATGTGGAAGAGTGTACATTGAAGCAGCAGGATAGTAACGTCCACCATATAGATCCTTAAAAGCAACTCCTTGGCATACCCCATTTTTGAAAAACGATATCTCACTTCCTGCAAAGCAAATCAATAACCACTCCAACAGTTACACTTCCAAGAAAACAAACATAGGTTATACCTTAGCAGAATAGAAACATTTCTGTAGTTGAACAGAAGTTTGAAAAAAAATGCTAATAACCCCAGAAAAAATTATTAAAGTGGCAAGTTGGTGGAAGAGGCAGCATTTTGAACCTATTCCAAACCCAGTGAGTTAAAGACACCCCCAAAATAATATGTACAATTGCATGCTTGGATGCTAACTTTCCATTGCACACGATATACGGATGGCAATGGGTTGAATACCAAACATGCAGACTGGTATTGAAATTGGATGAGAAGACCAAAACAAAGTTTCCTTTTAATCTCAGGAAAAAAGAACAATTAGGTAACAAGTTGGCGAGAAGGAAGCATTTTCACCCATGGAAACAAAAAAAATCAAATGTTTCACTCAGATCAAAAGCAATTTGTGATACAAATTTTTTACTTTAGGTCATTTGGAAAAGAAAATACAGATATCTTCAGGTTTAAATAGCTGAAGGTTTCCATTGCCATGTCACACAAATACTCAATTTCCTGTTTCATTGAAGTAGAAATAGAATAAATCTTTCACTATGCTAATTAGATTGTAACTGGACATCACATTCCAAGAGTCAATACCTGCATGGCTTGTAAGTATCTTATGAACTTCAAATAATTCTCATGCCTTGGAATCTACCAACACCTATATACTGTCTTAGTCAAAATCAGCCTCTACGGGGGGTAGACTCATGCATTACAGTTCAACCAGTCACTGCAGAGGCAGTTCTTCAAATTAATCATTCCAATTCCTCATTCCCAAAATATTCCAATTACCTAATTTTATACCAAGCTTTTGTGCTATGATATGACTTGTTGAACAAAGTGAAATATTTATATAGGAGCGATAATTCCATCCCCTGGAAACCATTTCAACCACTTCATAACTAGTTTGGCTAAAATGCACTAAGATCACTTCTCCCATCTCTCTCTTTCTTCTGCACAAGCACATGTTACTATCATATGTCTCAAACTTCAGTATAAATCTTTATAGTCTCTCTCGCAAGTAAAAGAACTCAGAATTATAGTACGTTCTCTTGGCTAATGTTGTTCCCTGAATTTAGTTAGTGGAGACAATCTCACCAGTGCAGTATAATGCTACAAACGACATTGTGCAATAGAGATAAATAAGGACTATAAGTCACAAGTTCAGTTGTTTTGATCATCTTTTAGTCTGAATGGGTGTTATTCGGTCAGTCTTCATGCAAGGGATGTTTTGCCTTATGCTGAGTTAAGGTTTATCTTCAATGAACTACTAAAGACGCACATTTTATATCCTATCATACCAACATCTGTTTGGTTCAACTCATTCATGATTTCAGTTACAATCACAGGGAAAGAGTGCCATAGCAGTTGAGCTGTGCAAGCATATTCGTATTCACATTCATAATACGAAACAAGAATACCAATGCAAGAAACACAGTGCTCTGCAACAAATTTCACAAAAAAGGCAACCACAACCACAAAATCACATAAACAAACAATTGAAAACATCAACACTGCAAAAAACCAAACAGTCACTCACCAGGCACTACTTTCGGCGGATCCTCCTTCGCGTCAGGGGCACAAGCATACCGCTGACCCTTATACCAAACCAAATGGGGCGGCTTCGGGGCGTACGACCCCCCATCTGGCAAGTTTATATAAAACCCAATAACATCACCTTCCTTATACCCTTCCTCCCCATACTTCTCCCTCAAAGCCTTATGCACCTTACTCCCATCAATGTCCCTGTACCCGAAACTATTTCCATCATACCCAACGGGCGCCTGCAAGTCCCCTTTCTCAGTGGACCAGCCAAGCCTTGTGTGGCCACTCTCTCCCAAATTCACCACCTTTATTTCAAAATACCAAGCCCCCTCCGCCACTCCTCTGGTGGCCCTAACCATTCTGTACCCTTTTGCGCTACCCGCACTCATTCGGTCCTCACTCACCTCCACTTTCTCCGCCTTGTATACCTTCGAGAGGCAGATTGTCATGTCCGGCGTGTCGTCGGTTTTGTCCGGGAACCGCGTCACCGGAGTGATGAAGACGGTGTCGTCCCCGGGGGCATTGTGGTTGTTGTTATTGGCCTTGCTCTTCTTTTTTCCCTTGCGGGTCGACTTAGTGACCCACACATTGTTGTTCTTCTTCTTCGATTTCTTCGAATTGGGGGCGGTTGGGGCAGCGGCGGTGGCGGCGCTTCCGTTGGAGATGGGCAGGGGCAGTGGGGTCTGATCTTGGTCCGGAGAGGGCGCGGCGGTTAGGGAAGAGAGCTGCTTTTGCTTCTTGGGAGGCGGGTCGTCATCGTCGTTGTCGATTTCTTGGGATTTGATAGACTCGGAGAGAGATTCGGAGGCTTCGGTTTCGGTTTTACTGCCGTTTTGCGGGTCGGTGGAAGGTGGGTTTAGGGTATCGGTGTCGGGGTCGTCGGTGGTGGGTTCGGGTGGTTCGATGGGCTCGGCAGTTGAGATTGCGGCGGCGGTTGTGGGTTTCGATTGTTCGTCTTCTTCGTCGTCTTCGTCTCTGTAGGTGCGAAGGTTGTCCATGTCTAGGGAAAAGAAGAGAGAGAGAGAGAGAGAGAGAGAGAGAGAGAGAGAAGTGGGTTCTGTTGACAACACTCAGGTTTCTGTCTGCATAAACCTGGGATTTAAGGTGGGACTGAAATCTTGAGGAGTGTCTGAAACTTTTGAAGAAGATGTCGAACTATTGGATTGGATTGGCTTGGATTGGGCTATGGACTCTTTTTTTTTTTTGAGGCAATCTAAGTTTTAAGGCCCGGTTCCAGTCTACCCACAAAAGGGACCCAAAAACCAGCTCAAAAACACACCGTTAAACAGGCTGTTTAATAATTATTTCGTTTTGGAAAATTTTATTTATACTCAAAATTCTATCAACACACCTTGTTAGCTTATATTCCTTCTTTTTTCTTTTTCTTTTTTTAATTCAATTTTGCCCCAAATAAAATAGGTTAAGAAAGAAAAAGAAGAAAAAACAGCCTATCAGCAGAAAATACCACCGATTAACTTCATCTTCACCCCCTCCATGGAAATATTCTCTTTGTCATTGTTGGAGAACAATTCAAAAATAAATAAAAAATAACAGATATAACAGAACTTGAAATACTTTATTGACAAAAAATACTTGCTATACAAAATGAAATAACAGGAATAAATACAGGAATTAAATTGGTACTAACTTGATTAACCACAGGTAGAGGCTAGAGCAAAAGCTATGTCTTTCGAACAGTATTTCTGTCCCACTCTTGTGCTTGTGGTTCTATAACGTCTGCTCGACTATGATACAACTACCTAATTCTATAACCCGTACTAGATTATAGAATTCTAGCGAATTGTTTTGTGTGTTTACTCACTGAAAATTTTGTACGAAAGAGAAAGAGGAAGAAAAGGATGATCCTATTTGGAATCTGTGATTGCAAATATATAGGTTGTTTTACACCCTTTCAAATACATGTTGAGCGTATTTGAAAACACACAACTCTTTCTAAGAGTTGTGTCTCTTAATCAAATGTTTCTTAATTAATATGTTAATTAAAAAACTTAATCTGAAATTAAAATTAATGAACTTGGATTAATTTTAACTTCCAAGGTCCCAAGGCCCAATGCCCTTGTCTTGATTAATTAATCTCTACTAATAAATAAAACATTTGTGACAGCCCATCCCAAAAGATATTCCATGATTATGTAAAATGTGTAGAATACCCTTGGATGTTGAGTACATTGTGTGATGTTTGTGGTTTGAGTTTGGGTTTTAGACTAATTTAATTAGTTCCTAAGCTCTTGGAACATAAAAATTATGGTTGTTATTTGTTGTGATTAGCTGCAAACTGGAACACACACACACACACACACACCAACCTATTCCCTTACCCGTTGACCTTTCTCTCTCCTCCGTCTCTCGGTTTTCATCCATTATCCGTACAATTGTACGATCAATTTCAAACCAGCCTTTTTAGGCGCGGATCAAGGCTGTGAAGGTGGTCTTTGTGTTCCTTGTGAAGTCAATAACACATCCATACCAATTGTAGTATGTGAAACCCTCGAAAACCCGAGAACCCAAGAACTCCGATTTGGAGTAATGTTCATGCACTCGTAATCGTGAAGTTTTCAAGGAGTTTTAAGGTTATAGGGATCCTTAAAACATCTTCACGAAGCTCAAGGAGTAATTTTAAAGAGTAATTTTGAAGTGATTTGGATGTCAGGAAGTCTAGGTTTTGCGAGTTGTAGGTTTAGCCGAAATATCGAAGGTTTTTCAGGCAACTTTCTGTTGGTTTTAAGTCCCCAAAGTGGTATGAATATGTTCTTCTCATCTTAAGCTTCAATTGGTTTAAATTTCGTGAATTTTGGATGAGAAATGAAGAAGATATGAAGTTTTAAAATTTTTCCAATTTCCAGCGATCGCAGCTGTAACCAGCGCCGAATTCCGACGAACCAAGGAAGAAGGAAAAGAATATTCCATCAAAGTTGACGGAATATTCTAACGCCGTCAGGTAATTCTAACAGCATATTTTGATTTTTGATGGAATATTCCCTAACGCCGTTAGGAAATCCGTTTGGTGTGCCAAGCACATGCCTACGCGTGGGCTGCACGTCTGGCCGTGCCTCGGTCGGCGTGTGAGGGCGCGTGGGTGCTCAAAATTTTTTTCTAAAAATTTGGGGTTGTTCCTGAGGTTGGGTAGGTCATGGTGGTATATTCAAACACCCCATTTGAGCAATATATGAGAAGTTATTTCCTAGTTTTGTATATGTGCTTTAAATAACGTTTATTTAGTTATTTCGCATATAGGTGAGACTTATCCTGAGGACAAGCGTCATCAATAGAGACTCAGGGGCTACGACCCTTTAACATATCAGTGAGTGGGCTTTTGGTTTTCCGTATATACCTATATACTTGAGATTTTTCCCAAAAAATGAATTTGAATGATTATATGTTTTGAAATGCCATGCAAAGTATTTGCCTATTTTATTTATGTATTAGAAGTTGCATACATTCATGATTGGTGTTGCGGACGCACAGGTAAGTGCCAGGTAAGTTCATAAATTAAAGATATGAGATTGCTTCAGTTATGTGAGATGTGATGTGATTATGTGTGATGTATTGAAAGCTCATAAACTTGCACCTCGGTGTTAGTGCTCCCGCCTAGAGTTAGGGCACAATCCATCGCGTAATGTTCACCTCCCGCACCATATGCTCACCTTGGATCCAAGTTAGGTGCACAGGCTTGTCGTACAAACCACTATAGGTGGTTCCGACTCGTAGGTGACCCGCGATCATTCGCACAGCCTTCACGTGATCGTAGCACTAGAGCATATTTATTTTACACCTAGTCTTGTCGTACAAACCACTTTAGGTGGTTCCGACTCGTGTGCAGGATTTGATTTGATATGATTGAGATTGGTTATAAGCTATAGACTCAGCCGTGCAGGTCACGTAGGTAGAGCCGGCTGATATGACATCTGGCATTGATACAGTTTAACTGAATTATTTATGGCATTTCATTGAGATACTTGGCATGGTATATTTCTATGGATTTTCATCTTGAGCATGATTTCTGTTATAGCATATATTATTTTTCTGGGAAATTATACAGGTTTTACAACAAGGGGTTAAAACTTTTGAGAAATGAAATGATTTTGAAAAGCTTTGTCTTTGCCCACTCACACTATCTGTTTTGCTCCCTTCCAGGTTTTAAGTAGAAGTGCTTTGGTGGCTCACGGGGATTTCGACGGTGGTTTTGACAAAACATCATAAATGTAGGGTCACCTTTGGGTGTTGTATAATTAGTACTTGTCCTGCCTGACTGCACTTATGTTATTTATGCTCTAATTGTGTATTTCACACTAAATCTCGCACTTGCACCTTATCTTATCTAGTATTCTAGTTGATTTGGTTTTTCATTCATTCGTAATTCCTTATATCTCTATTGCTTCCGCACTATGCACATAGCTGCATCACCTTCACGTGACGGCCAACATGCCCTGATTTAGGTCGGGGTGTGTCATTTTGGTATCAGAGCCTAGGTTTGCAATCCTACATATCTTGTGAATCTTCTAATTATTTTGATGTATTCTGTCAGAACTATGTCACCTCGTAGAGATCCACGTCCTTCTGTTGAGTCTAGTTTCCCCGATATCACTCAGTTAGGGGAAGCTATTGCTAATGTTATTCAATCTTCTCTTCGTCCTCCGCAAAAGACACCTCTTGAGACTGTTCATAATTTGAAGTTGAGTCATTTTATAGGTAACGAAAGGTCTGAAGGAGCAGAGAAATGGATAAATCATCTTGAGAAGACTTTCTGTTTGATGAATAGACAGAGAAATCTTCCAGATGACAGGTGGGTTAAGACGACTACCTGGTTTCTAGGTGAGCAGCCTGCATCTTGGTGGAGACAGGAGTTTTATCAGTTGTCACCAGAGGAAGATGTTGATTGGGAAGTTTTTAAGCAATTATTTTATAAGAGATTTATTCCTCCAGATTATATAGATCGCAAGAAACAAGAGTTTATGAATATGAAGTAGGGGAAGATGACTGCTAATACTCTACATGAGGTTTACTGACTTATCTCGCTATCATCCGGAGGTTGCTGCTAATCCGGTTAAGATGCTTCGTCACTTCAGATTAGCTACTAAAAAGAAATGGCGTACTATGACGACCATAGCTTCCCGTGCTACTTATCAAGAATTTTTAAGGTTCTACTACGAATTGAAGATTCTAAGAATATGCTCAGCGATAGTGAGGAGGAAGAAAATGATGAGAATCAGAGGATAGATGATAAAGGTAAAGGTCAGTCCTCTCAAGGACCTCGCAAGACTCAGAGCTTTAAAAGAAGTGGAACTAGTTCCAGTTCTTCTAGCGGAGGTTTTAGTGCTACTGGTCAGATGAGAGGTGGTAGATTTTTAGAGGGTCATAGATTTCAGAGGCAGGGAGATTCTGGAAGAGAAAGTGCTCATTTGTGCCGCATATGTAATAATAGGCATTTTTTAGAGTGTAGGCGGGGCAGCAGTGAATGTTTTACTTGTGGGCAGTTGGGACATGGAGCTATAAATTGTCCCCAGAGTTAGCAGAGGCCCCAGCAGCCTTCTATGCCACCACCAATGCCGATCCAGCAAGTTCCATGGTCTGGTAGTTATGGTCAGATGGGTCGATATGGTGCTTACCATTATCAGGGCAATGTCGCTCCTTATGCTCTAAGACCATATCAGTATTCACAAGATCCTTATTACCAAAGTGGGTATTCTCAGTATCCTAGAGGGTATACGCCGTATCCTTCCATTCTAGCTGGCAGATCTCAGTGGTATCAGGGAGGACAGCCCCAGCAAGTAGAGATTGCTTTCGGTAATGCCGAATCTTCAAGGCAATCTGGTCAGCCAAGTCAGGGACGAGGTGTGCAGGGGTGAGGTAATCAAGCTAATAGAGGTCGTGGGGGACGACAATAAGCTCATGGACGTATTAACAATATCTCTTTGTAGGATGCTCAAAATCATCCAGACTTGATCATGGGTACATTAAACATTCTTGGTCACTTTGCTAGAGTTTTAATTGATTATGGTGCTACGCATTCTGTCATTTCTCATATATTTGCTCAAGTGACACAATCTCATCCTACACTTCTAGGGTATGATTTAGAGTTTACTATGCCTAGAGGGATGAGATGTTATGTTGATTGTGTATATCCAGGATGTCCAGTGATGATGGAGGAGGTGGTCATGCCGGCTAATCTTATCCAGTTAGATATTGTTAATTTTGATGTAATTTTAGGCACATATTGGTTACATTATAATCATGCCAAGATAGATTTGTATGGGAAAACAGTTGTTTTCCATTGTCCTGGATTACCTGAAGTTACTTTTGTGGGTGAGACATGGTGTTTTTTCTGCTGTAAGAGCTAAGAGGTTGTTTTCAAAAGGTTGTCAGGGATATTTAGCTCATGTAGTGATGAATGATGTTGCTTATAGTAGTGTGGAGGATGTTCGAGTAGTCAGGCATTTTCCTGATGTATTTCCTGATGATTTACCTGGATTGTCGCCAGACCAAGATGTGGAGTTCACTATTGATTTTCTTCCAGGTACGGATCCTATATCTTTGACTCCATATAGAATGGCTCCTGCTGAATTGAGGGAATTGAAAGTCCAGTTGCAGGAATTAATCGATAAAGGTTTTATTCAGCCTAGTACTTCACCCTGGGGAGCTCCAGTTTTGTTTGTAAGGAAGAAAGTTGGAACTTTGAGGCTATGTATTGATTATAGACAATTAAATCAGGTAACGATTAAAAACTGTTATCCGTTGCCGCATATAGATGATTTGTTTGATCAGCTTCAAGGTGCTTGTGTGTTTTCTAAGATTGATTTAAGGTCTGGTTACTACCAGTTGAAGATCAGCAGTGAGGATGTCCCTAAGACTACTTTCAGGACTCGTTATGGTCATTATGAGTTTCTAAGGATGCCATTCGGATTAACGAATGCACCAGCAACTTTCATGGATTTGATGAATCAAGTATTCCAGCAATATATAGACAAGTTTGTCATTGTTTTTATTGATGACATTCTAGTATACTCTAAGTCTAAATCAGAGCATGTTCAACATCTTACTTTGGTGTTAAAGAAATTAAGAAAACATCAGTTGTATGCTAAGTTTAGCAAATGCCAATTTTGGTTGAATCAAGTGGCATTTTTGGGACATGTTATATTTGCTCAAGGTATTCTAGTAGATCCTCAAAAGGTAGCAGATATGGAGAATTGGGAACAACCTTGAATCGTCACTGAGGTACGAAGTTTTCTTGGTCTAGTAGGCTATTATAGACGGTTTGTTAAGGATTTTTCAATCATCGCTTTGCCGTTAACGAGGTTAACTAGAAAAGAGGTTAAGTTTGAGTGGGATGATAATTATGAGTAAAGTTTTCAGCAGTTGAAATATTATCTCACTCATGCACCTGTTTTGGCACTCCCAAATGATAATGGTAATTTTGAGGTCTACAGTGATGCTTCCTTAAATGGTATGGGTTGTGTGTTCATGCAGCATGGTAGGGTGATTGCTTATGCCTTACGGCAATTGAAGCCTCATGAGAAGAATTATCCTACTCATGGTCTGGAGTTAGCAACTATCATCTTTGCCTTGAAGATTTGGAGACATTATCTTTATGGTGAGAAATGTAAGATCTTCACATATCATAAGAGTCTTCAGTATCTTTTTACTTAGAAAGATGTTAATCTTCGGCAGTGGAGGTGGATTAAGTTGCTTAGTGATTATGATTACACGATTGAGTATCACCCTGGTCGTACGAATGTAGTGGCTGATGCTCTTAATAGGAAGACTCCAGTTAGACTTAATGTTTTATACGCTTGTCATGTTCCTCTTCTTGCGGATTTAAGGTCCACTGGAGTGATGTTAGGAGTAGAAGATCGAGAAGAAGCCTTACTTGCAAATTTCAAGTCAGGCCAATTTTAATGGATCGTGTACTTGAAGCCCAGATGGATGATGAAGAGACCTATGAAATAATTCAGGTTAGAAATCAGGGAAAAAAGAAAGACTTCAGAATTCAAGAAAATGATGGCATGCTTATGCCAGGTAAGTTCATAAATTAAAGATATGAGATTGCTTCAGTTATGCGAGATATGATGTGATTATGTGTGATGTATTGAGAGCTCATAAACCTGCACCCTGGTGTTAGTGCTCCCGCCTAGAGTTAGGGCATAGTCCTTCACATGATATTCACCTCCCGCACCATATGCTCACCTTAGATCCAAGTTAGGTGCACAGGCTTGTCGTACAGACTACTATAGGTGGTTCCGACTCGTAGGTGACCCGCGATTATTCGCACAGCCTTCACGTGATCGTAGCATTAGAGCATATTTATTTTACACCTAGTCTTGTCGTACAAACCACTTTAGGTGGTTCCAACTCGTGTGCAGGATTTGATTTGATATGATTAAGATTGGTTATGAGCTATAGACTCAGCCGTGCAGGTCACATAGGTGGAGCCGGCTGATATGACATCTGGCTTTGATACAATTTAACTGAATTATTTATGGCATTTCATTGAGATACTTGGCATGGTATATTTATATGGATTTTCATCCTGAGCATGATTTCTGTTATAACATATATTATTTTTCTGGGAACTTATACAGGTTTTACAGCGAGGGGTTAGAACTTTTGAGAAATGAAATGATTTTGAAAAGCTTTGTTTTTGCCCATTCACACTTTCCGTTTTGCTCCCTTCCAGGTTTTAAGTAAAAGTGCTTTGGTGGCTCACGAGGATTTCGACGGTGGTTCTGATAAAACATCATAAATGTAGGGTCACTTTTGGGTGTTGTATAATTAGTACTTGTCTCGCCTGACTACACTTAGGTTATTTATGCTCTAATTATGTATTTCACACTTAATCTCACACTTGCACCTTATCTTATCTAGTACTCTAGTTGATTTGGTTTTTCATTCATTCGTAATTCCTTATATCTCTATTGCTTCCGCACTGTGCACATGACTACGTCACCCTCACGTGACAGCCAGCATGCCTTGATTTTGGTCGGGGTGTGTCAACATTCATTGTCAACCAAAACCCTATAAAATTAGCAGTTTAACCCTCTAATTAAAATAGAACATGAATAAGAAATATGAGACAGAAATGTAATTTCACACAACCAAATTTTGTTGTTTTTTTTCAAGGCCTCACCTACATGTAATCCTAATATATCTCTAATTAACAAAAAATACTTTTCACTCCCACATTCTCTATCACTCTCTTCCTCTCTCCTTCTATTTCAAAAAATAAAAAATAAAAAAAATTCACACACTTTGTCTGTGTGCCTATATGCTAGTATTAATTGTATTAGGTTATATTATACAAACCTAATCCACACAACCATAAGGCCCAAGCTTTCAATCCATTTCCAAATGGTCCACGTTCTAATTACTAGAACAAAGGACTAGACCTATTTAAATGGCAATAGGAACTAAAAGTTCCCCGATGTGGGACACTAAGAGTCTCAAAACTCCAACAATACCCCACATTTTGATACAACTATGTGGTCTTAGAGAAACTAAGATACGTGAGTAAATAATAAATGTGACATACGTTAAGAGATGTGTCTTTTGGACTTGAACCTACCTTAGTATATACTTATCGGATTTACTAGATGACGCAGTGAATATAAAATCTTGAACTGTTCATCTCCGCAGTAAACCAAGACAATAAGCAAAACATATTCCACACCAACACATCACAAATTCATATGTTTGTGTTCTTTTTGGTCCTGAACAAATCTTAGATTCATGAGAGCTTTAGAAAATGTAGCCATGTAATTCTCATAAATGCGATCCCACATTTACTCTAATATAGATGATAATGATTAAGAATAGGCTACTACTTTTTCACTTGATTTACAAGTATCAATATTATTAAACTAATGTATCCTACACCCATCAGCAATCACCACACTTCTTCCATCATAGGAATGGGTATGTAAGTGTGTTTCTTCTTTGAATCTAGCCAAACATGTTTGCCTATTGAACCTAGACCATGGGATCTACAATCAACTAGGTTAGGTTTCCGTTTGACAGTTTCATTTTACTCTATTGGCTTTAAACCCATTCCTCTCAATGTATGATTAACTTGCTCTCTAGATAAACCTTTAGTAAGTGGATCTGCAATATTATCTTTTAACTTGACATAGTCAATAGAAATTACACCACTAGAGAGCCATTGCTTTATTGTACTATGACTTCGTCTAATTTGTCTAGACTTCCCATTGTATACACTATTTTTAGTTCGATATTGTGCAACTAAACTATCACAGTTATACATATTGCCGTTACAGGTTTAGGCCATTTGGGAACATCTTCCAAAAAATCTCTTAGCCACTCAGCTTCTTCTCCAACCTCATTAAGAGTTATAAATTTTGATTCCATTGTTGATCGGGCTATGCACGTTTGTTTGGAAGATTTCCAAGATATTGTTGTTCCTCCCAAAGTAAATACATATCCACTTGTGGATTTCGTATCAGTATTATCGGATATCCAATTCACATCAGTAAATCCTTCAAGCACAGGAGGATACCTCGTATAATGCAATCCATAATTCATTATATGCTTTAAGTATCTCAGTACTCGAATTGAAGCTTCCCAATGATCATGCCCAGGATTGCACATATATGTACCCAGTCTACTCACTGAGTATGCTATATCAGGCCTTGTACAGTTCATAATGTACATAAGGCTTCTAATAACTTGTGAATATTCACGTTGAGATATAGCATCACCATTATTTTTCTTAAGTTTGCTATTGGCATCAAAAGGAGTAATTGCATCTTTACTTTCCAAATGACCATACTTTCTAAGTGTAGCTTCTATATAATGGGATTGTGTGAGAGTACAACCTTCTTAGTTTCTTTTGATTTTTATTCCAAGAATCACATTAGCTAGACCAAGATCTTTCATATTGAAACTTGATTTCAATATCTTCTTGGTCCAATTTCTTATCTTTTTATTAGTTTCCATTATAAGCATATCATCTACATATAAACACAACATAACGCAAGCATTATTTTGAGTTTTTGCGTATACACACTTATCACACTCATTTATCATAATATGGTCACATTTTTCATGTCATTGCTTTGGAGCTTGTTTAAGCCCATATAGTGATTTCATAAGTTTACAAACTTTGTGTTCTTGACCTTTAACCACAAACCCCTCGGGTTGTTCCATATATATTTCCTCATCTAAGTCTCCATTTAAGAACGTAGTCTTTACATCCATTTGATGTATTTCCATGTTATGGAGTGCAGCTATAGCAATCAACAGTCTTATTGAAGTAATTCTCGTTACAGGCTATTATGTATCAAAGAAATCCAAACCATGTTTTTGACGGTATCCTTTAGCTACCAAGCAAGCCTTATATTTGTCAATTATACCATATGGTTTTAATTTCTTCTTAAATATCCATTTGTACCTAATTGGCTTAGTGCCAGGGGCAAATCGACTAATTCCCATGTATGATTTTGCATAATGGAATCTACTTCACTATTAACTGCATCCTTCCAAAATTGAGCTTTAGGAGTGGACATGGTCTCCTTGAATGATTGAGGTTCTGCCATAGTTAATAAGGTCACAAAATCAGGCTCAAAGTCTTTTCGAATTTTTGTCCTTTTATTCCTTCTAGGTTTAAGTTCTTCTTATTCTTGAACTCTAGAAGAGGATGAACCATCATCATGTTCTCTAGGTTCGTTATTAACCTCGGATACATCATGATGTAATCTCTTTTTCAAGAAATTAGACTTGCCCATTTTGTATGGAAATATATCCTCAGAAAATATTGCATTTATAGATTTTATAATAGTATTGACATGTATATCGCTTACTTCGGAATGAAAAACTAAGAATCTATAAGCTAAACTATTAGATGCAAAACCGATAAAAACACAATTTATAGTTTTAGGCCCTAATTTTGTTCTCTTTGGCAATGGGACTTGTACTTTTGCTAGGCAACCCCACACTTGCAATTTAAACGTTGGGGTTCTTCCTTTCCACAATTCATATGGTGACTCTTGGAATTCGATTCAAAATTTTATTTGTAGTAAGCAACACCCCACAAATTGTGTGGAAGCCCAGAGCTATTCAACATGGAATTGATCATGTCTTTAAAAGTTCTATTTTTCCATTTGGCAACACTATTTTGTCGTGATGTATAGGGGGCTGTTGTTTGATGAATTATGCCATGTGTGGCACAAAATTCAGTAAGGGCATGAGACTCATATTCTCCTCCCCTATCAGACCTTATAACTTTAATCTTCTTGTTAAGTTGATTCTCAACTTCTGCCTTATATGTTTTAAATATATCCAAGGTCTCATCTTTACTATGAAGTAAATAAACATAACAATACTTACTGAAATCATCTATAAATGTTACATAATAGTTCTTTCCACCACGAGTTGGATATGATCTAAAATCACACAAGTCACTATGAATTAAGTCTAATAAATCATTGGATTTTTCATGCACTGATTTAAAGCTTTGACTTGCAAATTTCGATTCTGTACAAGTCTCACATTTAACATTATCTAAATAGTCAAGTTTGGGCAGCAAACCTAAATTATGCATTCTAAAAAGAGAACAAAAATTTACATGTCCTAGCCTAGAGTGCCATAAATTAGATGAATCAACAATATAAGCAGAAGCATTATTTATTTCATTCATAGCATTAGCAAGTACATTTAGTTTAAATAATCCATCAACAAGGTAACACTTTCCCACAAACATTCCCCCTTTAGTTAGTACAAACTTATTGGACTAAAAAACTAGTTTGAATCCCTTATTACTAAGAATAGGACCAGAAACAAGATTCTTCTTTATATCGGGGACATGCAACACATCAAGGAGGGTTAATTCCTTTCCAGAAGTGAATTTCAGAACACATTGCCCTATTCCAGCCATAACAGATGTATATGCATTTCCCATGAACAACTGCTCGTTCCCCTCGACTTTCTGGTATGAAGAGAACATATTTTTATCACCATATACATGGTGAGTTGCACCGGTATCTATCCACCACTTAATGTGGTTAGATACAAGGTTGATTTCAAAAATCATTGCAACCAATGCATCCACATAATTTTCAATCAGGTTTGCGTCGTTGTTGTTGCCTTGATTTCCAGGACCTTGATCCCTTCGATGGCGACATTCTTAAGCCCTATGACCTAGCTTTCCACAAACCCAGCAACTTCCTTTAATTTTCTTGAAGTCTTTGCCTTTCACACTAGGGACAAAATTCTTTTCCTTCTTCTTAGTTTTCTGGAATTTCAGCCTTTGCTTTGATGAATTTCCTTCAACAACATTCACCTTCGCTTCCATACTTGAAACCCGGCCTTTCTCATTCTTTCTGTTATCTTCCTCAATTCTCAACCTTACAATGAGATCTTTGAGGGTCATCTCCTTACGTTTGTGCTTGAGATAATTCTTGAACTCCTTCCAAGAATGTGGCAATTTCTTTATGAAATACGCCACTTGAAAAGACTCATTGATCACTATCCCTTCAACATGAATGTCATGGATGATTTTCTGGAGATCTTCGGTTTGAGAGATAATGGACTTTGAATCCACCATTTCGTAGTCCAAAAATTTGCCCACGACAAATTTCTTTGAATTAGCATCCTCGGTTTTATATTTTTTTTCTCAAGTGATTCCCAAAGTTCCTTAGCTGTCTTGCATACTATAAAATATCGATGATATCGGAAATATCGGTAGTCCAAAAACACGGAAATTTCGATGAAAATATCGAGATATTATCGATATCGATAAAAATTGAATAAAAACCACGGAAATTGTAAGATAAACTTGGAAATTTTTATTGAAACTTTGCAAGATGTTTATTTAGTCAATTATCTATTAGTTTATCACAAAAAAATTGGAAGGAAATGCATTGCATGATGGATTTAACTGATTTAAGTTGATTTTATAGCGAGTTGGCAAACATTGTGAGTGTAGAAAATATGTAATAATTAATGAAAGAGGTTTAAACACACCATAATCATTTATATATAATGAATTAGTACAATATTTTACACTTCATACATTGCATGGTAAGATACATGAGTGACTTAGTACCACATAGAGTTCCTATCAAGGTCTAAAATATCAATGATATCGGAAATATCGATACTCCAAAAACACGGAAATTTCGATGGAAATATCGGGATAATATCGATATTTTAGACCTTGCATACCACATAGACATCATACAACGAATCATCTAATGCATTGAGAATATAATTTATGCAGAGGAAATCATTATGATTCCAAGCATCTATAGCCCTCAAAGTTTATGCAGGAATATCATCTCCTTCTGCACTAGGCACAGTCTCATGCATGACATTAGCTAGATTCGAAGTTGTCAAATAAAACAGTATTTTCTGCTGCCATCTTTTGAAGTTTCCACCCTTAAATTTCTTAGGCTTTTGAAAATGAGGTTTAATTCCTGATTGTTCCATATTGTTCGAAGATTGTTGGAGAACAATTCATAAATAAATAAAAAATAACAGAAATAACAGAACTTGAAATACTTTATTGACGAAAAATACTTGTTATACAAAATGAAATAACAAGAATGAATACAGGAATTAAATTGGTACTAACTTGATTAATCACAGGTAGATGCTAGCACAAAAGCTATGTCCTTCGAACAATATCTCTTGTGCTTGTGGTTCTACAACGTCTGCTTGACCATGATACAACTACCTAATTCTATAACCCGAACTAGATTATAGAATTCTAGCGAATTGTTTTATGTGTTTACTCTCTGGAAATTTTGTACAGAAAAGAAAGAGGAAGAAAATGATGATCCTATTTGGAAACTGTGATTGCAAATATATATGTTGTTTCACACCCTTTCAAATACATGTTGAGCATATTTGAAAACACACGACTCTTTCTAAGAGTTATGTCTCTTAATGAAACGTTTCTTAATTAATATGTTAACTAAAAAACTTAATCTGAAATTAAAATTAATGAACTTGGATTAATTTTAACTTCCAAGGCCCAAGGCCCTTGTCTTGATTAATTAATATTAATTGTATTAGGCTATATTGTACAAACTTAATCCACACAACCATAAGGCCCAAACCTTCAATCTATTTCCAAATGATCCAAGTTCTAATTACTAGAACATAGGACTAGACCTATTTAAATGGCAATGGGAACTAAAAGTTCCCTGATGTGGGACACTAAGAGTCTCAAAACTCCAACAATAACCTATTTATTTGCAATCACAGTTTCCAAATAGGATCATCATTTTCTTCCTCTCTCTCTTCCGTACAAAATTTCTAGAGAGTAAACACACAAAACAATTCGCTAGAATTCTATAATTTAGTGCGGGTTATAGAATTAGGTAGTTGTATCTTGGTCGAGCATACATTGTAGAACCACAAGCACAAGAGTGGGACGGAAATAATGTTCGAATGACATAGCTTTTGCACTAGCCTCTACTTGTGGTTAATCAAGTTAGTACCAATTTAATTCCTATATTTATTCCTGTTATTTCATTCTGTATAGCAAGTATTTTTCGTCAATAAAGTATTTCAAGTTATGTTATTTTTGTTATATTTTATTTATTTCTTTATTGTTCTCCAACAATCATGCCTTATACTGCTGAAAGGCTTTCAAGCCACTCTTCCATCAACCTAGTTGCTCCAATTGATAACATTTTATACTTTGCATATGCTATAAGTTTGTTGGCATTCTTGTTGAATGATCTAAACTCATTGAGTGTGAACCTCAAATTGGTTTAATTTACAAAAATGTTGAATTTATGAGAAAAAGGAAAAATTGAATAATTAGGACTCTGTACACAGATTCATTGAACTAATTTTCAATGATTGAGATTAAACAAATTGACTAGATTGGATGATGTATCTTAATGAATTTAGTCAGCACACATTCCATCCCGTCTCCTAACTACAGGTAATCAGGTAATCAAATTATCAGCAGATGTGAGCAAGATGGCATACCCTTCAGAAGAGACAAGGATCTTCGTTTGAGGATGCATGTTCAAAATGGAATAAAAGGCATGCTGAACATGGTCTTATTGTTGAATGTAGACCTAGCAATTGTGTTGTATTTCCTGTGTTCGTGTCGTTTTCGTGACACATTGGATATCTTAACAGGTAGTGTTGTATAATACCTGTTAAAATAAACGGGTAATATGACTGATCCCGAAATCGACCCGTTAATATTTACGGGTAGTATGACTAGACCTATTACCCATTAAAAAAAATTAAAAATCAATAAATAATCAAATGAAAAACATAATACTAAATTAGTATCTACATATCACATTGTGAAAATTTGAAATAACCAGAAATGATCGTATGAAGAGTAATCCCAATTAAATAGAGAGACTATCTAGGATGAAATCGAGGATAAGATATCTAATCCTCATAGGATTATGACTACGTTGCCTAATCATTAAGGTATCCTAATTTGACTTGAATTAGGTGTCGATCGATTGGGAGATAAGTAGTATCTTTAATGGCTTAAGCCTAGTTTGTCTTACTATGACTATCTGACTTCGCTTGGTATTCTAACTTCGTTTTACTAGTCTGATATGACTAAGGCTAGTCTAATCTTACTAAAAAGGCTGGCTAGTCAGGTTCGACTAAGATGTCTATAAGATTAACCTGTTCTGATCAACATCATGTCTCGTAACTTGTTCGCCTGAGCGTCACATGCTATATACATTTTTGTTTTTCTTGCCACTCAAGGTGCCATGTGTCATGGTCTCAATATATCATGGTCCCACATGTGCTTTGGCATAGTTGTTGTATTTATGTTACGAAGCCCTTTTGTACTGCAATCAACTTAAGAATTTCTTATTTGACATATTAGTAGAGACTTCCATTTGGTCACATTTAATGAACTCACTATCTATTAAGTATCTATATACTTGTCTTGGTGTCTTTTGCACCAGTGGCTCCAGACTAGTCATTCTCTAAAGTGAGATGTCATATTATGTATTGATTTTTGGAATCAAATTTATACACATCCTTGTGTGGATCGCCGAAAACCTACAAAACAAACAAACAATCATAAAACAACCTAGGCACCAGTATGATATTGGCCATGAACTCTCCAATGGTCAAGTTAGTAAAGGATTTTATAACTCAAAATGTAGGCTAGAGAGAGATAGTAAAGGATACTTTTAGTATGAACCTAAGGGGTGTATTTATTTATACTAGTTCATATAGAGACTTGTTAGGATAGTAATCTTCATCAAACTGAGATAATCCTAGAGGAAATAAAGTTCTTCTTCTTATTAGGATTGTGGTTATTTGTGAACATGCCAATACCATAAGTATAGAAATTTTCAAGATGTACGGATATATCCTCATTGGAACTTAATTAAGTTTCTCTTTTGAGAAGCAAGTGGGTCTTTCTTGATAGGACGAATCATGCCCATCGCTTAGAGGTTGATTATAATGACTTGCTCTGATAGTCTGTAATAGTAGATTCACTAAGGGTGCATTTGGTACGTGGGACGGGACGGGACGGAACGGGACGAGGCGTTCCGTCCCGCGTTTGGTGCGCCAAAAATGGGTGGAACGGGCTGTTCCACGGGACAGATTTTGGGTGTTTTTGCGTTCCACCTCCCCCCTGGAACGGGTTTGTTCAACGTCCATGGAACACAATGTTTTACCATTTTAAGACAAATATACCCCATGTCTTTTTCAAAAATTACACCTTCGTTCCGTTCCGTCCCGTCCCGTCCCGTCTACGTACCAAACGCACCCTAAGGGACCTTACAACCTGTTATGAAGCTTATATGTTGCTCTGGTTATTTTGGCCACCTCGATCTAGTTGTCTGAAAATTCATGGTCCCACACTAATCTTAGTAGATTGTCAAGGCTAATTGGTAATCTTATGATCATGAACATTCATAATATGTTTATGAGAGAAAGACATCAAGAATCTAACTTCTTTATATCTCATTGATGCACAAAATTGAGTTGACCTTGTATTAACTTAGATCACACCGTAAATTTTATAAACACACAAGAATGCAAAAATGTATGGAGGTTCAACTTGAGTTATCTACCTCTTTTGATAAATAAAAAACTCCATTTTTAAGTGGAAAGTTGTAAGTTCTGACTTTTGTGAATAATGTGTATTATATCAAATTACTACCACTGATATAGAATTAAAAAATACATAATTGAAGTGAAAAGAGACTTGGCACTGCTTTTTGGGTCAAAAATTTCCACTTTTTGGGTCAAAAATTTCCACGTCTAATGCGCACGCCACGCCAGATTGAGAAGTTGGACCAAATGTCTCCCATCGCCTGGGCCGTGTCTTATTTGAGTGAAATTTGTAATTGTGACGGGAACACAAATAGTATATTATATGTTTTAATAGGAATGATGGAAAATTTTATTTTACAAGTTATTAAATTTTTAGTACACATATCTCACTATTTATTTAATGACATATAGTGTATCACTCAGTGTACCGATCACATTGAAAAATTTATCCTTATTTGGGTGGTTGGTTGACTAATCAGCCGTTGGGTGGGGGTGGTTTCGTTGGGAGAAAGATGCAAAACTTTTTAACCTTGAACGCAACCATTGAGCCAAAGTGCTTTGACTCGCCACGCGTTAACCGTGGGTCCCACCCCCGAAGCCGCACGAGAGAGAGAGAGGGTGAGAGAGAGAGTAGTGGGTGGGCCGTCGGTCTGATAATTTCTTCTGGGTTATGTGGTGTATGGGTTTGTGGGTGAGAGGATGAGGGATGTGTTGGCCTTGTAATTACCACTTCAATCTCCAACATTCCCATTTGCCTGAAAATATTAATAAAATAAAATAAAATTGGAAAGTCTGAATCTTTGTGTGTAAATACCAAACATGGATTAACAATTCAGATTTCTCATATCTCCAACACTGGAGGGCTCTTCCTCTTGGAGAAGAAGAAGAAGGAGAAGAAAAGAAGGGATCTTGTTCAACTCACCCATGGCTCCCAGCAAGAATTCTACTGTAATCACCTCTACGTCTCTCAATTATGCTGTAATTGATTAATTAGTCAATAATTTTTATTTTTTTTTTGGCATTTGAAGCTCCTTGTTGGATTTTTAATTTTAGTGCTGTTTTGGGTGCATGTTGCATTTCTAGCAGACTTTTTTATTTATAAATTTAATTTTTTCAATGTATGAGAGGAAATATATACACACACACCTACATATAATTCTGAATTTTGTGATTGCACTCAATGGCTACTGTTGGACTGATTCTGCTGTGTATTGGTATTTTGGCTTAATAAGTAGTTTCTTTTTCTTAATTTTTCTCCTTTGCAAAAATTGAATCAAACAATGTATCCGAATCTCAGTGCAATCCAGGGGTGCTTATATACTATATAGGTTAGCTGAAATCTGAAGAAACTTGATTTGAGTGTATTTTGTAATCAATGAGCAGATGAGGACATAAAATGAATGGATATGGAAATTCGATTGACCCTACCCCAAACGGCGCTAACAGTTCCTTTCTGTAGGAAGTCCCAAGTATAGCGATAACATGATTCCTCAGCATTGATTTATGACTTTATGCCGAAATTGGGGCATATTCGCTGTGAAATGAATTTGTTGGAATTAAATTTTTTTCATTTTATAATATTTATCAACTGATGCGCTCTTGTTCTTGTTCATCTATGTTTTATTGAACTCTACTTAACTCTGCATCATACAATCAACAACCGTGCTAGCTCTATCATGTTAACAAGATATCTCGGCTCAGATGAAGTTGTGCTTCTTATCTGATATGCTTCCTGTGGACAGGGCGAACCAAGTGTTTCATGCTCACAACCAGAGAACGGTTTTCTCAATTCGATTTCTCTTTTAAGTTCAGAGAAAGCAGTCCAGGAACTTCTCCAGCAATCTTCTGTTCAAAGCACAGATGACCACCTCATGGAGTTCGCAGACGCTATGAGAAGTATGGTCATTTTCTTTTCTCGAATGGTATACAGTAGTCAATGAAACGATTATCATTAATATAAATTGATTATATTGCATTCAACTTTCTCTAGCTGTTGCAAAGGCCCTGAGACGGGCTGCTGAAGGAAAGGCTTCGGCACAAGCTGAGGCAGCTGAATGGAAGCGTAAATACGAACTGGAGAGGGCTCACAATCTACATTTGGAACATAAAGGTTTTTTTAATAATTGCTCAACATATTTTAATTGTCATGCAGCTTTTGTTCTTTCACATAGATATACATATATTTGATCATGCAATTTCTGCTCACGTAAAACACAGTTTTCTAATATTTGCTGATATTATTTTAGCACAATTAGAAGCCTTAAAACAGATACTTGGGTTCATCTGAAAAAGTGCTTAGTTTCCTTCAGTTTCTGTCAAAGCCATTTCTTCATTAATTTGGATTTTAGCTTCTTGTAGGCCTTTTCATTGCTTTTGAACTTCTGTACTCGTATCAACCTCTGCATCTAGTGTAGCTTTTGTTTCATTAACTGAGATCAGAATCTGAAGTCCATAAAGAAATGACTTTTGGAATTGCTTTGTCGTTTGTAACTGCCAAACAGTCCGAAAGCTTTTTTTTCTTCAATTTTTTGATATCTCTTCATGTTGATACAAGATAACAAAACGGGTGATGCGCTGTGGAGAAACAAGATTACACTTAGTGGGTGAAAGTTTGAGAGAGAGGTCACAGAATAAATCTGCATGTTAATGGCAAGAGCGATGCAGATTTTATGTATCTTGGTCCGAGAATGAATTGATGCTTTTCACACTGTCAAAAATCATTGTAGTTCATATTGAAAAACTATCTGCTAGGTATACTCCACCCTAACCATTAATAGCACAACTTTGCATTGTCCTACATTTAGGAGCAAAGTTTCAAAATTATTTGGCATTCCGGTTATCACTCTAACTTTATGTTGTTTAGATGAGATTTAATTTTTTTATTTTGAATAAAAATGAGATGAATTTAAAACCTCTCGATTCTAAAGCATACAGGTTTGCGTTCTTGTGTCATTTTCTAGGATATGTTGTTAACTAGTGAGTAGTGACACATTGACTTGATATGGCCTTACTCTCATATATTGAAGAAAGTCTTTATCAAACACCAAAATTTTGCTTTGGTTCTTTATTTCATGTTTCTAAAGAATTGTCCTAGGACACAAATTAGACTGTTCAAAGAAAAGTACCAAAGATTCAATGCTAGTATTTCAAGCCCTTGGGGCTAGTTAAAATGGGATAGGATTGGGATAGATCAAGGTTTTATCCACTCCAATTTAACGAAAACAAAGCACCAGAATCTAAAACCAACTCTTCTAAGAAAGACGCCTTTGTGAAAAAGGTTACTGAAATATTTCTTAACAAAATATCATCAACGCAATGTGATGAGATAAAAGTATAGCACTTGTGTCTCTCTTATCCATTAGAATCAACAACCTGAACTTTCCTTCGAAAGTTCAAGGCCAAAGTTTCTTGTTGAAACAAACGACAAAAGGAGAAACGCTCCAAAACTAAAGTGTCTTTTTCACCCCTATGGCCCCTATCTTGTGGTGGCATGGAAGAAGACATCTTTAAATGTTAAAGGGGGTTTCATGATCTCAAAATATTGCAAATGAGTGTTGTAACCAATTTGTTGAGTGAACTGGTCTGGATAATTCGATGTTTGATGGTTTTCATTTTTCCCAAACCAAGTTGCTTCTATGTCCCTCACTTCATATACCATCAAGCCTGAATCCTTAAGCTATAAGGGCACCTTAGATGTACACATGTGTACATACGTGCAAACTATATATATATAGTTGATGTTATATATTTGGAAACAAAACAGCATTTTGATTACTTGTAATTTAGTTCAATTAAATTCCTGCATATACATTCTACTTTTATAATTTCTCTAAACACAATTTATATGAATGGAATGTTGAAATAACGAGTTGTGTATGTGAGGGTGAATGATGCACCAGAAATGGTATTCGAAAGGAAAATGGTTAGCACCTGTTCAGATAGTAGAAACACTTGCATCTAAAGGCAAGCAAATGAGATTATAAACCCTGTTTTGCCAGAAAAATACGCTAAAATATTTCTAAAGTGCCAAGGGTGCTCCACCACTGCATACACCTAATCCAATGGGGTCATATTAATTCATTTCTTCTCCCATCGTTTTTCTCTGCCTTTTGTAAATAGGAAGCTTTTGTGAAGCTTTATGAAAAGATCTTGCCTTAGAGGGTCTTTTATATCATCATATATTTTCATTTTGTCAATTTTCACAAACCTCTTGTCTTTTCTTCTCTATCCTTCTGGACTGGTTCTCCGTTTATTGTTTTTGCATATCCATTTACTAATTTATCCTAGAAATACTTTCTACTTCTCTCTGAATGCTTCTTGTGGTTTGACAATCTTATAGCCCATAGTTTTGAGTTGACTTCTTCGTGATACCTCTGCAAACGGTTAAAACTTAGATCAATTGCTTGGTGTTGCTGGTCTTTCTAATCATACTTGGACTCATTATCATCAGATTGTGGGTATTCCACTATCATCAGGCTACAACTTTTATGAAAAGCTACAAAGTTCGTGGATTCCGAGTTCTCTATGTAATGCAATGGGAATGATAGGATTTATGCTTCCATGTGTTTTCTTCTTGGAAATTTTCAAGCAACGGGGCAGGGAAGTTTCTGAAGGTACTTGCTTTGTCTTATACAAAATAAAGTCATTCTGGTGCTCCCACAAAAGAAACTGCACATTTCTAAGAAAAGGGAATTTCCCTTTCTAGCTTTTTTGGGGTCAATATAAAAAATTAAAATAAATAGAGATATATAAATACCTCTTTCCTTGAGAGACCAGGATAGGAGAACGTTGTTTAAGCTTTGAGGTCATTTTGTCTTGTACACCAATACAAATTGCTAACTGCGAACTGAGGGGTAGTTGTTATTTTGAGTTGATGATGCTACAAGGATCAGGACCGGCTATGCACCAAAGTATAAGCAACTGTCCCAGAGTAATTTCTATTAAGCCTTTAGGGGTTGAAAAGACGATAATAAAGTTTTACTTGCATAAGCTTTTCCAACAGTATATTAATGTGATTCATTTTTCCTTGTTACAGCATAATGTGTAAGAATGTTATAACACATTATTTTTTTTAACAGCCTTCAAAACTACTACGTTTTTTCTTATGTTAAAAGTTTTCCCTTCCATAATAGGAGAGTCAAAATTGTAAGAGGCTTGGAGTTAGTGATGTTGGCTTATATATTGTGAATTCATTTGGGGTTTCGTTATGCTTAGACTCATGAGTTTTTTGGTTAAAATTATGTAGTTCTTGGTAATTGATTTATTGCATTTTCTCCAAGATTACTAAGGTTTAGATGCCTAAGGTGGTGTTTGATGTGGAGGTTTTCCCTGATTACTGCGCTCGTTTCTCAATTGCACCACTGTTGCGGTTATCATTCTACTTTTGTCCTTTTGTGCGTGGTACTTTGTGTTGTGAGCTCATTTGCATAATGCGATGTATACTTTGGTTCACCTTAAACTAGCATAGGTGATGTTGTCCTGAGTTTCTTTGTTTCACCTTATTCATACCTTAATAGAAGGGATTTTCTGGCTTATGTTACAGAGCAATCAAGTAAAGAGACTAACAGCATTGGAGAGAGGACAGAGAACTTGGCCAGCCAATCAAATGAGCAATCTGAACAGTGTTGTGGGATGAATGGGATATGCTCCCATGAAGTTCTTCGGGATGATGAAAGCTGTTCCGATTCCAAGGTGTTCCCCAATAAATTTACCAGAAAGGTACCCTTTTTATTTGTGTCCTTACCCTCCTGTCCAGCTAAGCTCTGGCGTGCACTGTACACTGATTCATTGTAACTATTTAATTTCTAGTTAAAGTATCACTGCATTTGGATTTGGATGGAGTGAAAAGCTTTAGGTTGGAAAAAGATATTTCTGATCATCATTCTGCTTTCAACGTGAAGTATTTAAACCATATGGAACCACAGTAACAGGAAAGTACAAGAAAAGGAAAGTAATAATCCTAGTTTTTACAGGAAATTAAAGTTAAACAAAAGCTTTCCCAAACTATTTAGTCAAGTATACCGCTCGACTGTCTACCATACCAACAGATAGTAACCCCATGACTTTATTTTTTATTTTTTATCATTTATTACCATTTGATTATGAACACAACTTAGCGTATAGATAATGAGCCTTAACAATTCTTCCAACTTAGCGTATGGTTAAAAGTTAAGATTTACACATGTTCTTTAGCCTAATATCAAATTATTTTTTTTAGTAAGATGTTCTTGGTTATCATAAATTTTTTTGTACAGATATTGTATTTACCCACTGCATGCAATTTTCTTTGGCTTTCATAATGCAGTGTTCATGTTAAACATGTTGAAACATTATGACTGCAACAAATTTCACTGGTTATATCATGACATCCATATTTCTTGAGACAGGCATCATTTAAACTTTCATGGTGGTGCAACGGCGATGATAGTGACCAGCACAAGCATGACATCGTCTCTTTTGAAAGGGGAAACATTACAACTGCAGAGCGTAGCAGTAAACAGGTATAACCTATTCTGTCTGTGTATGTTGCTTATTTTTTCCCACTGTTTTTGTGTCTTTTGAATTCAGTTTACTGGTGGCTCCCATCTATTGTCTATTTAAGATCTCGATTTCATTTCAGATTGCGTTGAAGTGGGAATCTCAGCCACAGACTGTGATTATATTGACGAAACCAAATTCAATTTCTGTTCGAATTCTCTGTGCAGAGATGGTCAGGTGTGGATCTTAAGATTTCCTTAAAGTGTCATCTCTGATACCAGATTTTATTTCCTGCATTAGCTGCTTTTCATATTATTGTCGGCTTAAGCTCTGTGACCTCAAGATATTATAGGGTTCAAGAAATGACGACTTGTCGTTAAATCTTAAGTATGACAATGCTGCAATATTTTCATTATTACAACTACAAAAAAATAAAAATAAAAATAAAAATGAACAGATATGCTTGACATTATGGTAAGGTTGGTTGGGTAAAAGAATATCTTATATAAGAAGGATTGTCCCCGAAGAAACGTAGAGCAATAACAATTCATTACCAATGGCAAGAGATTTCTGCACTCCTTTTTGTTACCCTACCAATTGGATTGAATAAATCAAAGGAGAATCAAGGGCACAATTAAGAGGAGAGCAGGAGGTAAAAGGGGAGTGCTGATATCACTCGCCTTGCCAATGGTCTCTCATATGCTTATTTAAAATACAATCCGTTCATGCACTGAAAAAAAAAAAAAAAAGCCCTGACACAATTTCAAAGAAAAAAAAAAGTCATCCACATTCCTGTGAAGTCCCTCATGCCAAAGTTCAATTAAGGACGTTATAGATGATGCTTTATCTTTTGCATTCTTGCATGCATATGTAACTTTATACTTGAATGTCTGCACATGTTTTTCCTTTCCTCAGTCTTGAATTTAAATTTCCAGATGGTTGAGAGAGCAGAAAAAGTTAAATATTTACGTGGAACCACGAGTAAGAGCTGAACTTCTTACGGAGTCATCTATCTTCAACTTTGTCCATACATGGAAGGATGGTGAGAACTACAGAAGATTGTTTCTTTTCGATTATATATTGGAAGAGACTTCTCTCAAATTGAGACTTGTTTTCATGATGCTCTTTACAAAAGATTTTTTTACAGAATTTTTCGCTACTTGCATATTCTTGTATATGTACTTCTGTTGTTGTTTCTTTTTTCTAAATAAGAATTAAGTCTTAAAATTCTATTGATAGTAGAGGCGAGTAGAGAACAAGGAAAGTACCTGTAGACTATTCTAGGCTAGAAGAAGAACGTTAAACAAAACAATTCAAATCATTAGGAAGATACGACAAGATCATGGATGAAAGGCATTAGCATTACACCACATATCTTCCGAAAATCTAATCCTTTCATTATCACCCAACCAAACTGGCGTTTCATCAAGTATTTGGGAAATAGCCTTCTAGGGATGCTTGGAAGTCATTCTACCAGCATCTATAGGATCCCGATTGTTATTGTGCAATTAATATATGCTCCATAATTACATAACCCACAAAGATCTGTTGTTAATCCACATCGTGTTGATTTTTTCATGTTGGACAGAGTTATGTGTATGCAACCGCACATGTGTCTGTTTGTTTTTCAGTTGAGTAATGATCTTACGAAATGTCCAGCCACAAATAAAGTGGAGTGCTATATGCATGCATACGTTCTTTCCCTTAATTCCCAGTTATGGTTGAAGTGATAACAAATTTGGCTTACATGTAATACTTTTGCATAACAATGATCTCAGGTGGTTGTTTGTAACTTGTAAATTAATAAATTTTTATTTATATAATAAGTTGCTTGCTAATTGTGCTCGGGATTTGCTGTTTACTGTTTAGAGTTTCATTTTTTGCTTGACAGAGAGCGAAATAATGCTGCTGCACACAAAAGTAGACCTTGTCATAACTCTTGGCGGGGATGGAACTGTCCTCTGGGTATGTGCATATATTTCTAAGCTTTAACTTGATTACTTCAGAATGTTACAGTGCATTAAACTATTTGGGTTGAGGGAATTTAAAGTGATCCTATACTGCTACTAGGACATGTGTTGTACCACCTTTTGGTTCGTTCTAGTGCTTGTGTGTTCATGTCAATAGCAAATATCTGAGTTCTGATTCATCTCTGTTGTCCCTTATTTCTAAGTGGTAACAATATACATGATGCAATCGTGCAACAGAGGGGTTGGAATTAAACACGATCATATTACTTTTTTTGTTTATACAGTTCAGAAGAATTTATTGTCACAAGTATACATGAATTGCTATGCCATGGTTGAATATGTTAGACGTAATTAGAATGTTGTGTAAGATAGATCAATTGATTAACAGAAAGAGATACATGTGATTAATTACCATTCGTTACGGGCATTTCACCTGTTGAGAGTATGAATCCCACATTGGGGAAGGAGGGACCTATGTGCTTATAAATAGTTGGGCTACTCTCCATATTGCCTATTGGTTTTAGGGTGGAACCCCAACTTCCTTCATGGTATCAGAGCAGGTTGTCCTATGTGTGAAGGCTGTGAAGCCCAACAGCCACACGTGCTTCACGTCACTCAATTTGTGTTGTCACATCGAGGAAAGAGGGACCTTACATGTGCTTTTAAGTAATTAGGTTGCTCCTTATACTGCCAATTGGTTTTGTGGTGGAACTATAACTTTCTTCATGGTATCAGAGCCTAGTTGTCCCATGTGTGAAACCTAACGGCCACACGTGCTCCACGTCACCTGATTTGTGTTGTCCATGTGTTAAGCTTGAAAATTCACCACACGTGAGGGTCGTGTTGAGAGTATGAATCCCACATCGGAGAAAGGAAGGACCTTGCATGTGCTTATAAGTAGTTGGGCTACTCTCCATATTGCCAATTGGTTTTATTGGTGGAATCGCAACTTCCTTCATTCACATCATTATTAACAACACTGCATGTAAATAACCCCAAGAAGGACCAGGGATAAGGGAAAGAAACTGATAAAAACAGACAGAAAATTGGAAACATCACCTATCTCGTCATGTGAGAGAGTATATCTTAAGCCTAACTCCTTGTCATTTTGTTTTAGCTGGATGATTTATTTTTGTTGGGCTCACCAATCCTTATTTAATATTTGTGAGACTAAGAAAAATGAAACCAGAAAGTTTTAATTCTTTTTAACATGAATTGCAACTCTAAATTTTTACAACCGTCCATTTCAAGTGTGACTAGAAGTACTAGATGTTACTTTTCTGTGTTGCTACTTTTGATGTAGTCATGTTCTTGGAGTATCTTGTCCTGTTGAAAAAGGATCATTTGCAGTGTCTTATGGAGGGTTCTGGCTTAATGTATATTTATATAAAACTTTCACTTATTCATTGGACTTTATTTGGTCATTGCTCATATTGTTGGACCACTGTAAAGTCATGGTGTTTTTCGTGCTGTTATTAGAGGAAGATAACATTTATTTCATTTCTTTGAGTATGCTACTTGTGCTGTAATCTCAAGAGTAAACTGATTCCTGGGTAATGAACTCTTGAAACTTTGAAACTAAATCGCAGTTCTGTAGTTGATGGTTTTTATTTAATTATATTTATTAATATTTTGTAGCACTTATATTGTTGGCGGTAACGACTATTTTCTTTGAATTTGCAGGCAGCATCTATGTTCAAAGGACCAGTTCCTCCTGTTGTGCCGTTTTCTTTAGGGTCACTGGGATTTATGACTCCTTTTCGTATCCTTTTGTCATCTCTTTTAGAAGAGTTCCTTTTTAAATAAAATTGAGTTTCTAAAGTTACTCTAAATGTTTACTTGTCCTTTATGGATCTTATTATGTTACTTTTTACTGTTCCTGTATCTCATTCAAAAGTGATCTTTAACATGCTTCAGACAGTGAGCGCTACCGAGACTATCTTGATTTAATTTTAAAAGGTCCCTTTAATATCACGTTGCGACACCGGTTGCAGTGCCACGTTATTAGAGAAGCAGCCAAAAATGAGTACGAAACTGAAGGACCAATGCTTGTACTAAATGAGGTTACAATTGACCGTGGGATATCATCATACCTCACAAATTTGGAATGTTATTGTGACAATTCTTTTGTCACAAGTGTCCAAGGAGATGGGCTAATATTATCAACGACGTCTGGCAGTACCGCGTATTCATTAGCAGCTGGAGGATCAATGGTCCACCCCCAGGTTTGTTTTCATACCGTGATCTATCAGTTCTTGTTTACAGCTATCAAAGATATTATATGGTAGTTATGAACTTTATAGCGCTGCCGTGAAGCCAAAGCAATATTTGTCAAATATTGGTTTTAATGTTATACTACTGCGTACATCAACCTCTTAGCACTCACTCTGCATATTGTGGGGAGAGTTTTCTTTAAAGATTAAGGATGAAAATATGCCTTGCTCAGGAGAAATATATTAAAAATATTATAGATAACGTTCAGTTTATAGAAAAACAATCCTGGTTATATAGGCTACATTGTAATTTAAATCCTATACGAGAATAATTACATACACACATCAACATCGCTTTCACTGTCCAAAATCATTTTTCCAACCATAGTAGTGATCTGTCCTATTTCTCCTTCATGAGTAATCCATCTTCTTCCCTCAAGTTGGACACAATTTTTTCATTTATCCTCTCAACATGCCTTGAGATTAGGGAGTTATCCATTCCAATCCAATCCTACTTACCAAACGAGCCCAGAGTGTTTACCAAAACTGTTCCTAGGATATTCAAAACTAATCTTGTTAACAAAAAATAAAATGCTACTCACCAATGGTTATCTGATTGATCTTATCATAAATAAGAAACAAGTAATAAACGACATTTAGAACTTTGATAGACAGATTTACAGTAAATCCTTTATGGCTATTATCTGTATCTGTTTGATGTCTTGCAACTATAACATTGTTCTTATGATTTGTTCTTCATAACTGCAGGTTCCTGGAATTCTTTTTACACCTATCTGTCCACATTCCTTATCGTTTCGGCCTCTGATATTACCTGAGCACGTGACTTTGCGAGTACAAGTACCTTTCAACAGCAGAAGCCATGCATGGGCGTCGTTTGATGGAAAGGACAGGAAACGGTTGGCTCCTGGTGATGCACTTGTGTGCAGCATGGCGCCTTGGCCTGTCCCTACTGCATGTCAAGTTGATTCCACCAGTGACTTCTTGAACAGCATCCATGACGGGCTTCACTGGAATCTGAGAAAGACTCAGTCTTTCGATGGCCCTCGGGAAGCATAGTGCGCAGTTTTTCTTTTGTATATTATGTTTTCTAGTTTGCAGATCCCGGTCGAATCTAAATCTAACTTGTGTTGTTAAAAAGGTAAGAAAGGGGAGGTGGGTGGGGGTAGAAGGTGAAGAGAAAATCTAAAAGTCGTGTAATTATTTATTTTACATGTCTCCGGTTTCCCCCTCAACAAGGAGCATATACATTTTCTTGTCCAATAAGTAAAAGGCTTGAAGCAGAAAGCTTGCTAAATGGATGCCAAAAGATTAATGTTACTTTTTCCTTAGGAACCTGTAAACTGGATCTTGATCATTGCCACGAATATATACAAAAAATTTAGAAATTGTTCAGTCTACGAAATTCACTCTCTCTTGCATAACATGCGTTGTTTTTTTTTTTTTTTTTTTTTTTTTTTTGAGATAAGGATAACATGCATTGTATTGCTTACATATATGCTTGTTTACAACGCTTCTGTGCACTTATGTTTATAAGTGTTATAAATAGGCAAAAGTTAGAGAAATAACCTTTGCTAAGAGCTAGATCGAAGCGGGTGTAATATATCATACTGTTTTGTTTATCAACTATAACAGAATGATTGCAGGTAAAAGAGAAATAGGAGAATGCAGAAAATATTCTAACTTATCTTTCTTCTCTTATTGCTTTTTGTTTTCGTGTGTTTTGAACACTCGTGGTGCTCTATTTATAGAGCAACTACCTTGAAAACTTACGAAAACTTCACTATTTAGCATATGAATCTTTACTGTATACATGTGGGCAAACATACTCACTGTTTACAACACTCCCCCTTGGATGCCCACATATCAACATCAGTTGCCTCGTTAAAACCTTGGTTGGAAAACCCAGTAGGAAAAAACCATAGCGAAGGAAAAAGAGTACAACTTTACCCAGATTGTCGATATGGTGTTAAGCATGCTTATGTTGCCTTGTTAAAACCTGGATAGGAAAAACCTAGTGGGAAAAATCCTAATCGAAGGAAAAAGAGTACAACATGCATGTATCATGGATGCTCCCCCTGAATTGTATCTCCCCTTGATTCCGCATTCTTCAAATTTGTAAGCTGACGTAATCCGATTCCATGCACTAACTTCTAAAATGTGCACTTTGGTAGAGATTTGGTGAAAAAGTCTTCCAAATTTTCATTGGAACGGATTTGTCTGACTTCAATAACTTTAGCCTTCTGAAGCTCATGTGTACTGAAAAACCTTGGAGATATGTGTTTAGTTTTATCATCCTTGATGAATCCTTCCTTCATCTGGGCAACACAGGCTGCATTATCTTCATGAATGACAGTTGGAGTGTTTGTTTTTGAAGGTAGACCACATGAATTCCGGATGTGATGGATCGTTGATCTTAACCAAGAACATTCACAACTTTCTTCATGTAAAGCAATTATTTCCGAGTGATTGGAAGATGTAGCAACTAATGTTTGCTTCGTTGAGCACCATGAAATTGATGTATCTCCATTAATGAACACATATCCAGTTTGTGAACGGCTTTATACGGATCGGAGAGAAAACCAGTATCTACGTATCTAACAATGATCTGGTCATTTGTGGACTTGTCTGAGTAGAAGAGACTCATGTCTGTTGTCCCACGAAGGTATCGTAAAACATCTTTGACTCCCTTCCAATGATGAATTGTTGGAGCAGAGCTATACCTGGCTAACAAGTTTACTGAAAAAGCTATATCCGGTCTAGTACATTGTGCTAAATACAATAAATCACCTATTGCACTCAAATATGGTACTTCTGGACCAAGGACCAATTCGTCATCTTCTTTTGGACGGAATGGATCTTTCTTAATGTTCAAAGAACGAACGACCATTGGGGTGCTAAGTGGATAAGCCTTGTCCATGCCAAATTGCTTAAGTATTTTTTCAATGTAAGCTTATTAATGGACCAAAATTCCATTAGCACAATGTTCAATCTACATGCCGAGACAATATTTTGTTTTCCCAAGGTCTTTCATTTCAAATTTGCTTTTTAGACACTCAGCAGTTTTATTGAGCTCTTCAGGAGTTCTAACTAGGTTCATATCATCAACATATACTGCCACTATAGCGAAACCAGTATTTGATTTCTTAATGAACACACAAGGGCATGACATTGTTGGCATATCCTTGTTTGATCAAATACTCACTGAGACGATTATACCACATTCGCCTAGATGGTTTCAGCCCATATAATGGTCGCCTTAATTTGATTGAGAACATACCTCATGGTTTGTTAGTCATTTCATGCAACTTAAGTCCTTCAAGGACTTTCATATATATGTCAGTATCTAATTCTCCATATAGATATGCAGTGATGACATCCATAAGTCGCATATCAAGTTTCTCTGAAACCACTAAACTTATTTAAGTAACAGAACGTAATTGCGTCAATTACAGGAGAGTATGTCTCTTCATAATCAATTACAGGTCTTTGTGAAAAACCTTGTGCAACGAGTCTTGCTTTATATCTTGCAATCTCGTTTTTCTCATTGAGTTTCCTTGTGAATACCCATTTGTAACCTACGGGGTTCACACCAGGCGGAGTTTGGACTACTGGTCCAAAACACTTCGCCTTTCCAAGGAATTTAATTATGCCTGGATTGCATTTTTCCACTTACGCCAATCATGTCTCTATTTGCATTCATCAACAAAGCAGGGCTCAATGTCATCGCTTAATATAATTTCAGTGGCTACTGCGAAAGCGAACATATCGTTGATGATTACTTCATTTCGATCCCACAATTCATTAGTACATGCATAATTTATGGAGATTTCTTTGCTTTCATGTACTTCTGTCTCTTCAGGGACATGTGTCTCATCAAGGACATTTTTTTTTTCAGAAAATTTAGAATCATGAATTGTGGATTTATTATTCGTTTTCTTTTCCTAAATAATTTCATTTGTATTCAGTTGTGCCCACATCTTTCTCTTTCGAGGGGCTGAATCTTTTGAACCTGGTGGTCTACCACGCTTCAAGCGTGCACCAGATGAATCATTCGCTACCACTTTATTTTGTCCAACAGGGACATCAATTCTTACAGGTGTTTTTGCAGCTGGTATATGTGACTTTGTCACTTTCGAAGCATCATTAAATGCATATGGCATTTGATTAGCAATACTTTGAAGATGAACAATCCTTTTCACTTCATCTTCACATTGAGTGCTTTGTGGATCAAAATGAGATAAAGTGGGAACAACCCATGTCAGCTTTTGCCGTTCTTCTAGAACGGTCTTTTCTCCCCCTAACGGCCGGAAAACAATCTCATCAAAGTGACAATCAGCAAAACGAGCTATAAACATATCACATGTTAAGGGATCCAAATATCTAATGATAGATGGTGAATCAAAACCCACATAAATTCCTAGTCTACACTGAGGTCCCATTTTAGTGCGTTGTGGCGGTTCAATAGGTACATAAACAGCACAACCAAAAACTCATAAATGTGAAATGTTTTACTGATGCCCAAACACGAGTTTTATTTATGAGTATTGGTGGTTGGCTATGGGTCTCAACCGAACCAATGATGCAGCCTGTAAGATGGCATGTCCCCATGCAGAGACTAACAATTTTGTTTTCATGAGCAAAGTGCAAGCTATTAATTGAAGCTGCTTGATAAATGCCTCTGCTAAGCCATTTTGAGTATGGACATGATGAACAGAGTGTTCAACATCAATGCCTAATGTCATGCAGTAATCATCAAATGTTTGAGACGTAAATTCACCAGCGTTATCAAGTCGGATTGACTTAATGGGATAATCTGGAAATTATGCTCGCAACTTAATTATCTGAGCAAGAAATCTTGCAAACGCTACATTTGGAGTAGACAATGGGAAAACATGTGACCATCGGGTAGATGCATCAACGAAAACCATAAAATATCGAAATGGTCCACAAGGTGGTTGAATAGGCCCACAGATATCCCATTGAATACTTTGCAAAAATGATGGGGATTCAGCATCAACCTTTAGTTGTGATGGTCTAATTACAACTTCCTTTGGGAACAAGCCTTGCAAGGGTTATTCTTTGAGACATCAATGTGTCTGCTTAATAATGGATGTCCATTAGAGTTGGTAATGATTCTACACATCATGGTAGATCCTGGATGACCCAGACGGTAATGCTAAAGCATATAAACTTTTGAATCAATGAACTTCTGGTTCATAACAGTATGTGCCTCAATTTTCTTTATGTATGTATAATACAATCCACTCGATAAACCATGCAACTTCTCCAATATACGCTTTTGGGTATCATTGGAGGTAAAGCATAGATATTCCACATTTTCTGCACTTTTCGTTTCAATGTGGTATCCATTTAGACGTATGTCTTTAAAACTCAACAAATTTCGAGTGGATAACGTAGTGTACAACGCACTTTGTATGAACAATATTGTTCCATTTAGTGACATGATATGGGCTTTTCCTCAGCCTTCAATTACATCTGATTGCCCTGATATTGTTGTTACCTTTACTTTTGCAAGTATCATGTTCGAGAAATACTTTCGATCTCGAAGTATTGTACGCGTAGTTGCGCTGTCTGCAAGACAAAAATCTCCACCATTGCTCTTGTTTTAAGAATAACCATAATTTTTATCCATGCTCTCTGAGTAGTGGAAATTACAGTTTATTTGTACCATACTTGACCAATCCCGAAAATACTGAGCACCGGTCAACGTTATACCGTCAAGGACCCAGAAAAGTTTCCCTCCAACCAGGAGACCAATCACAGCACAACACGTGTCGACATCAGAAGCCAATCATAGCACGACACGTGTCAACATCAGAAGCCAATCACAACACGACACGTGTCAATGTCAGAATGAAACTAGAAACTCTCTTATATAAATAGAGATCATTCTCTCACAATATTTCCTAATGTCATCTGTACTAAATTATTCACTTGTACTCACTAAAGGAAAGCTTGAACATATGTACTTGTGTAAACTCTTCACAATTAATGAGAACTCCTCTACTCTGTGGACGTAGCTAGTCTGGGTGAACCACATACATCTTGTGTTTGCTTCTCTGTCTCTATCCATTTACATACTTATCCACACTAGTGACCGGAGCAATCTAGCAAAGGTCACAAACTTAATACTTTCTGTTGTACCAAAGTCCTCACTGATTTTGTGCATCAACACAGTTAAAAGCAGTTTATTCATACTAGAATACTACTTTTATTGAATTGAATATGCAAGCATTAAATCACAAGTGCAAATAACAAGAGTACATCAAACATAAATGATTTAATCGAACCCAAACACTTCATTCCCTCTTTCAATAATGAAGTGTGAAACATCCAAGTAGGTTATGTTCAATTGTCCTAATAAATCGAACACTGGATCAAGTATATCCAACTGTATAGCCTGGTTGAGGAAATTGGTCCCGACACCCTTCTCCTTAAGAGAGGCTTAATACAGATCCACCAGATGTTTTGGGGTACGACAGGTACGTGCCCAGTGCCTATTGCCACCACACCTATGGCAAACTCCTTCAGGATTTCTAGGAGTGTTCATATAAGTTTCGCCTTTCTGGCAATTTGCATTTTTAAGGCTCAGGCCTGTATTATGCCTTGGAACCTGGTTGTGAACCTTGACACCATGGTTCTTGCCCTTTTGGCTTCGCTTGTGGCCACGTCCTCGTTTGTAATTATTACCATGAGGATGTGGTATTCCTTCAAAGGAAATAGCATTCACTTCTGGGAATGGTGCTGATCTAGTAGGTTGGGACTGATGATTCTTCATCAGAAGCTCATTGTTTTGCTTAGCTACAAGGAGCACAAATATCAGCTGGTTGTACTGAGTAAAGTCTCGCTCTCTATACTGCTGCTGCAGGAGCACGTTGAAGGCATGAAAAGTGCTACAAGTCTTTTCCAGCATGTCTTCCTCAATAATGGTTTCTCCACAGAGCTTCAACTGGAAGGTAATTCTTAACATAACATAATTGTACTCAGCCATGGTCTTAAAATCCTGGATCCTTAGGTGAGTCCACTCATAACGAACCCTCGGAAGAATCACCGTTTTCTGGTGATTGTATCTATTTTTCAATGCCTTCTAGAGGGTTAGTGGATCTTCGACTGTGAGGTACTCGCTTTTCAGTCCCTCGTCAAGATGGCGAAGGATAAAGATCATGGCTTTTTCCCGATCTTGAGAGGATGCACTGTTATCCTCCTTAATAGTTCTCCAAGATTCTCTGCCTCTAGATGAATCTTGGCATCCATTACCCAGGTAAGGTAATTCTTCCCAGTAATATCTAAGGCAACAAAATCAAGTTTTGCCAAGTTCGCCATTTTCTTTTCTGAAAGAAAAATGAGGTGCGTAAGAACTTGCAATATTGTGTATTCTAGAGGAATATATTGTTAGAACTTCTGGTTCTTACAAATTTTTCATTTTGATCCTCAGGCCAAAATGATAAGCACTCGTGTTTGTATCATACTTAGGGCCTCCGTATTTAGATTTCGTATAAATACTTGGAGGACTCAAATGTAATTATGTAATAAATGGAGGGGCAAATATGTAATAAGGATGAGCCCTTATTCTATAAAAGGATCCATCACTCTCCTTATTAAGATAGGCCTGACATCCCCTCTCATATTCAGAGCAAAGCTCTCACCCTCTCAATCCTCTCACAAACAGAGAAATACAATATCAGTGTGGACGTAGCACATACATTAGGGTGAACCACGATACATCTTGTGTTCTTTACTTTCTTGTAGATTCACGGTCAGATTTACGTTGTTCCAAGACCCCTCTAGTTTTTTGCATCAACATTTGGCGCCGTCTGTGGGAATCAACACGAAAAACTATGTCGGTTCTCTTTCATTTTTTCACCTCCACCGTGAATCTGCAAAATCACAAAAACCCAGAAAAAGAAAAGATCCAAATCTCAAACACTCATCAGCTCTCTCTTTTTCATGCTTTCCCTGTCTGTATTTTGCTCATTTTTCATCAACCCAGTCCTCCATCTTCTTCTTCTTCTTCCTCGTCAAATTGATGAGCTCTCATTTCACTTGATTCTCTAAATCTCCGACTGATCAGGTGAAACTCTAAAGATAAAGTGGACGATGGTGCAGCATCTGGATCTTCGACATGTCGTACGTAACTCAAAATCGTTGCAGCCTCATGCTGCTGCCTTTCATCCGTATCAGAGCCTCACCGCCGCAGCCATATTCAGAAGAAATCTCAACGACCCCAGTTCGTCAAACCCTGAAGCGAACCCAAGTCCACCATAAACCTCGACCTGCTTTCTGCACTCGCCAGTTTTGTGCATTATCGTTATTCCACCTCGTAAAGTGGTGAGTGGAGAGTCGAGAGAAAAAGGTTTTGGAGTTTTAGAGAGAAAGACTTTGGAGTTTTTTAGAGAGAGAAAATGTACGTCCTTGAGAGACACAGTAAAACGCTGAGATCGCGCTCTTGAAAATGGCGAATCATCATCCCAAACCCTTATCACACTGGTAACACAGCTCCCGTCATCTTCCTCCTCTTTCTTCCAAATCACCGGCTTCCAGATATGGCTGAGGCGGCAAAGGTTATGTACATAGTGGTGGTGGACGATGGGGACAAGACAAAGAAAGGGAATGAGTCTTTTCGGTATACTCGTCCTGTTTTGCAAAGCTGTCTACAACTCATGGGCTGCAAGCCCCACCACGCCTTCAAGTCACCTACCCCCGTCAGACTGAAAGCAGCAAGAAAATTGTCATTTCTATCTCCGGTTACCCGTTTGAATCGCTCAAGAAACTCGTGAAGCTCAAGGGATGGCAGGTCCTGGTGATCGGGGAACTTCAAAACATCGTCGAATTGGAGCCTCAAAGAGTGTGGGTTACTTGTTTGTGAACGATTTCATACGGTCAGTCTTGAAGAATGCAAAACGCCAAAATGCCGAGACCTAGCGATCCTGGGGAGTGAGAACTTGCCACTGCACAATCATTTCATACGGTCAGTCTTAAAGAATGCATGCCAAGCCGAGACCCCACGATCAATCCATTCACGTCCCCATCCAACCAGGTGTCTCGATACCTTTCGAGTACTACCCCGAAGCTTGGCGCTGCAAGTGTGGCAACCACATTTTCATGCCCTACCTCATGCTGTGAATCTACATGGAACATTTGGGGTCTCTTAATGATAACACTATCAACTACTTGAAGCTACTTTTGCTTTTGTCGACCACATGGAAAAAGTCATATTTATGCTGCCAAGGTGCAGGCTTATGGTGCTACAATCAGGATGGGTTATCTTCAACAACCTACTTGGACAAAGGGAATAACTTTTCCCAACAAAGGACTTAGCTTTACCAGTCATTCACATGTGCTAGCATCACTTGTCGCACTTATCCAACAAAAAGAAAGGCTCTCAGCCAGCTCAACCACTCCCACAAAAGTGAAAAGAGAAAGTAAAATCAACAGCAAAAGCAGAAAACAAAAGAAGATAAAATGAAGCAGACATAATTGCGGTGGTGTTGGCATGCAGAAAAGGGAATTATGGGCGTGACCCATTGAGCAGAGGGTCGGATTTATTTTTGAATGATGTAATTTATTTTTTTGATCTTTCGGAGACATATGTATAAACCCATCAGAGGGTAATAATAATAAAAAATAAAAAATAAAAAAATAAAATAAAAAGGCAAGCCCAAAATAAAGGGTTGGAATGTTATGTGGAGGGCCAAGGCTCATATGCCCAAAAGATCCAGGCCCTATGGTTCCAAAATTATTCGGCAGCCTGCTGCTATTATCACCAACCAGGTGATCAAAAGTACGCACAGTACTCCAAAATTATTCGGCAACTTGCCGCTATTATCACCCACTAGGTGATCAAAAGTACGTACAGTACTCCAAAATTATACATGAGCATCACTAATGTCATTCATACATAAACATTCATGAGCATCACTCATGACAATCATACATAAACATTCATGACCATCATTCATGTCAACATTCATAAGCATCACTCATGTCAATCAACATAAACATTCATGAGCATCACTCATGTCAATCTAGCTTCAAAAGCTTCATTTACAAGGCTCTAGCTTCAAAAGCTTCATTTACAAAGCTCTAGCTTCAAAGCTTCACTTGCAAAGCTTCACATACAAAGCTTCAGTGCAGGGTATACAAATACTGCCTCCAAACAACCACCACTTCGGTCCACACATGGATTTAATTTGAAGTTTCCAGCCAACAGACTCTATTGACCGAAAACTTGGGGGACTACATTATGTACCATATATTGGGCCTCATGAAAAATACTTGGGGAACTTAGCCCATTATTTATGTATTGAGGAGCGAGCCCTTATTTTATAAAAGAGACTCCCTCACCATCATTAGAGAGCATTGCCGCCTGCTGAGCAACCGGCTCGCCGTGAGCATCACTCCTAACCCATTATTCATGTACTGAGGAGCGAGCCCTTATTTTATAAAAGGGACTCCTTCACCATCATTAGAGAACATCGCCGCCTGCTGAGCAACCTTTTCGCCGCGAGCATCGACTCTAGCCCATCATTCATGTATTGAGGAGCGAACCCTTATTATATAAAATGAACTCCCTCACCTTCAACGCCACAAGCCGAGCCAACCAAGGCAACATAAGCCACAAGCAGAGCAGCCTCGCAACATGTGCTACTTTTAGTTGAGCATCATTTCAGATTGAGCACCACCTCATATCGATATCAAGTATCAGTTCAAGACGACATCTAGTTACTTCGGTCCACACATGAACTGAATTTCAAGTCTCCAGCCAAAAGACTCTCATGATTGGAGACTTGGGGGACTACTGTTTGTACCACACTTATGGCCTCCGTATTTAGACCTCGTATAAATACTCGAGGCACTCAAATGTAATTATGTAATAAATGAAAGGGCAAATATGTAAAAAGAGAAGAGCCCTTAGTATATAAAAGAGCCTCCTCACCCACACAATAGAGGACTCTGAGATTCAGAGCTCTCATCCTCACATAGAAGCTCTCGCTATCCTCTTCAACATCTCAGAGAAATACAATAATCAGTGTGGACGTAGCCCAAACATTGGGGTGAACCACTATACATCTTGTGTTATTTACTTTCTTGCAGATTCACGGTCGGATTTATGTTGTTCCAAGACCTTTCCAGTTTTGTGCATCAACACTTGGCGCCGTCTATGAGAATCAACACGAAAAGCTATGTCGGTTATCTCTCAATTTTTCACCTCCACCGTGAATCTGCAGGAACACCAAACCAAAATCACAGTCTCATCTCTCTCTCTAAAAACCCAGAATGGGTAAGCAGAACAGATACATACTCTAACTCTCTCTCTCTGCTTTCTCCATTAAAACCATTCAACATTCTCTCTCTCTACTTTTTTGGAGAGAGAAAGTGGAAAAAGATCGAAACTTTTTTGGGTTTACTGAGATGCTTCGTTCAGACGGGTCCAACGGGAGAAGATATGAGCAGGTCAGTAGTGAGTCAACTCGCCGAGTTGGTGAAGGCAATTTTCGAGTAGTAAAGATCTGGTTCCGCCTCCGCCAAGCAGCAAAGATCTGGTCACACCCAGTGTGGGAAAATTTTGTGATGGATCTGGCTTCGCCTCCACCAAGCAGCAAAAATCTTGGCCTCTGTTGAAATAACCTCCTCCAATCCCATGCGCCATCAAATCATGCTCGGCTTTGCTGGACCTTCACTCCGGCAAGCCTTTATTCTATCAACTTAGAATCAACGAGACTCTATGTCCCGCTCTACTCCTCTCGAAGCAGAAGTTGTAAGACGACGACCTTTCATTCGCGAAGAAAGTCCGGACCCGAACCTGTTACTGAACCAATATACTAGAAACTTCCACCACCCACATGAAGCTTCAAGAACCTCCTTCATTGGGCTGTTCCAGAGAAAAACCTTCGCAGATCTCTCTCTGTCTCTCTCAATAATCAAGGTTCTTACTTTTCTTCCTGCCTCAATTTGTTTGACAAGTCGATGTTGTCATGATTGGTGAATGGAAATCACCCAATCCGAATCCCGATGCTGTTACTTCTGCTGCTTGTTTCTTCTGGGTACCTGTGATCAATCACTCATTCATCCACCATCATCCTGCTTTTTGCAACACATTCTTTATCCCCTGTAAAAAGCAAATACCAAAAAATAGAGCTAAGCATTCGTGTTTCGTCAACGAGAGCAAGAGCCAATGACGAAAAGAAAGAATAGAAATCAGGCGAAGCTGAACAGATGCTGAGATCTGACTCGCCAGACTGTCCACGTCGCAGATCTAGAGACTCCAACGTCGATGGTGGGGAGCGACGCCATTGTCGGAATAGTTGACAAGTATGCAGTCGAACTAGCTATATGCCAAGTGGGTTACCTAACTCACTGCAAAAGCAACCTTGAGAACCTACAGACTCAAGTGAACAACTTAAATGACGCTAGAGAGCGGCTACGGCTCGAGGTTGTTCGAGCTGAACAACAAGGTGAAAGAATCCACACTGACATTCAGAACTGGCGGAACAACGTGGTTGAGATCACCGAGAAGGCGAATGAATTATGGAAGCCTGATACGCAAGCAAAGATGAGCTGTCTACGTGAGGTTTGTCCAAACCCGGTGCTCCTTTACAAGCTAGGCAGGAGATCAACAAAGTTGCAGCAGAGAATGATAAAAATATGAGATCTTTCTCCTTTTTCTTTATTATTTTGCTTTATCATTATTACTTCCCTAAGCCACCAGAGAATGATGAAACAACCCACTACTCGATCAGTGTCAGAGATCATTGCAAACCATCAGACAGCTCAACCACTCCCACAAAAGAAAAAGAAAAATGATGCCTGGAGAAAAGCAGAAAGCAAAAGAAGATAAAAAAGAAGTAGACATAATTGCGGTGGTGATGGCATGCAGAAAAGGAAATTATGGGCATGACCCATTGAGCAGAGGGATGGATTTAATTTTTAATGATGTAATTTATTTTTCGTATCTTTCGGAGACATCTGTATAACCCCATCAGAGGGTAATAAAAAAATAAATAAATAAAAGGGCAAGCCCAAAATAATGGGCTGGAATGTTGTGTGGAGGGTCAAGGCCCATATGCCCAAAAGAGCTAGGCCCTATGGCTCCAAATTTATTCGGCACCCTGCCGCTATTATCACCAACCAGGTGATCAAAAGTACGCTCAGTACTTCCAAATTTATTCGGCACCCTGCCGCTATTATCACCAACCAGGTGATCAAAAGTACGTCCAGTACTCCAAAATTATACATGAGCATTACTCATGTTAATTATACATAAACATTCATGAGCATCACTCATGTCAATCATATATAAACATTCATGACCATCATTCAGGTCAACATTCATGAGCATCACTCATGTCAATATTCATGAGCATCACTCATGTCAACATCCATGAGCATCACTCTTGTCAATCAACAAAAAAATTCATGAGCATCACTTATGTCAATCAGCTTCGAAAGCTTCATATACAGAGCTCCTGCTTCGAAAGCTTCATTTATAGAGCTCTAACTTCAAAAGCTTCATTTACAAAAGCTCCAGCTTTGAAAGCTTCATTTTTAGAGCTTTAACTTCAAAGCTTCACTTGCAAAGCTTCACCGACAAAGCTTCGGTGCAGGGTATACAAATACTGTCTCCGAACAACCGCCACTTCGGCCCATACATGGATTCAATTTGAAGTCTCCAGCCAACATGCCCTATTGACTGAAAACTTAGGGGACTACACTATATACCATATATTGGGCCTCATAAAAAATACTTGGGGGACTTAGCCCATTATTTATGTATTAAGGAGCGAACCCTTATTTTATAAAATGGACTCCCTCACTTTCATTAGAGAGCACCCATTATTCATGTATTAAGGAGCGAGCCCTTATTTTATAAAAGGGACTCCCTCACCATCATTAGAAAGCATCGCCGCCAGCTAAGCAACCGCATCGCCGCGAGCATCAACTCTAGCCCATCATTTATGTATTGAGGAGTGAGCCCTTATTCTATAAAAGGGACTCCCTCCCCATCATTAGAAAGCACCGCCGCTTGCTGAGCAACCACCTTTCCGTGAGCCTCAACTCTAGCCATCACTTATGTATTGAGGAGCGAGCCCTTATTCTATAAAAGGGACTCCCTCACCATCATTAGAAAGCATCGCCGCCAACTGAGCACTGCCTCGCCGCAAGCCTCAACTCTTAGCCCATCACTTATATATTGAGGAGCGAGCCTTTATTCTATAAAAGGGACTCTCTCACCTTCAACGGCCACAAGCCGAGCCAAAGCCACAAACCGAGCAGCCTAGCAACATGTGCTACTTCTAGTTGAGCATCACTTTAGATTGAGCACCGCCTCATATCGAGCATCCGTTGAAGACAACATCTAGTTACTTCGACCCACACATGGACTGAATTTCAAGTCTCCAGCCAAAAGACTCTCTTGACTGAAGACTTGGGGAACTACTGTTTGTACCATACTTAGGGCCTCCGTATTTAGATCTCGTATAAATACTCGGGGGACTCAAATATAATTATGTAATAAATGGAGGGGCAAATATGTAATAAGTGAAGAGCCTTTATTCTATAAAAGGACCCCTCACTCTCCTCATTAAGAGAGGCCTGACATCCCCTCTCATATTCGTAGCAAAGCTCTCACCTTCTCAATCCTCTCACAAACAGAGAAATACAATATCAGTGTGGACGTAGCCCATACATTGGGGTGAACCACGATACATCTTGTGTTCTTTACTTTCTTACAGATTCACGGTCGGATTTACATTGTTCCAAGACCCTTCCGGTTTTGTGCATCAACAACTCGAAACTTCAGGCTCAAGATTTACATGATGAATGAGGAGGGCGATTGTACCGCACCATTCACATTGTATAGCATATGATGGGCGATTATTCTGCACCACTCAAGCAGTAGAAATTTAAATATGCAGAGCAGGGTCGCTGATTATACCACACCACCTAAAATTGTAGTAAAATTAAATAGCAGGCAAATTTAAATATGCAAGGTAGGGTGGGCGATTATACCGCTCCACCTAAACTTTGCAGTAAAATTAAATCTGCAATCCAAGATTAGCGATAATACCGCACCATCTTTGATCGCAACAAAGATAAATAAACATTGGGTTAGAAATTAGGAACTGCCCCAAACAAGAAGTCAAATATGTAAGTAATTGTTATGTTGAGAACTAAAAGCAGGCATGGTGCGAACAATTCTTCATGAGGGTATATCCAGCAGGTGAGGCAAAGGAAGAAGAAGAACAGTAAAATCCTTGAAGGAAACATTTTTTTTCTTTCTTTCTGCGAAGGGAAATGAGAAATGTTTTAGGGTTAGAGAGTCGTGTTGATAATGTGTTATAAATAGGCAAAAGTTAGAGAAATAACATTTGCTAAGAGCGAGATCGAAGCAGGTGTAATATATCACACTGTTTTGTTTATTAACTATAACAGAATGATTGTAGGTAAAAGATAAATATGAGAATGCATAAAATATTCTAACTTATCTTTCTTCTCTTATTGCTTTTTGTATCCGTGTGTTTTGAACACTCGTAGTGATCTATTTATAGAGCAACGACCTTAAAAACTTACAAAAACTTCACTATTTAGCATATGAATCTTTACTATATACATGTGGGCAAACATACCCACTGTTTACAACAATAAGCGTTTTTTTTTTAATATCATTTTTGTATGTGAAATGTCAAAACTGTCCTACAAAATATGTAGTCATTATTTGATCGATAATGCCCTTCTTATGTTGATATATGTTAGTACTTGATCAGTAGGTCATCAGTACTTAATATGTCGTCATTATTGTGAGGGACCATTCTTGCGATGATGCACAACAATCTCATGAAAATATCGTTAATGTCGTTAATATTCGATCGATGTATCCTTGTTTCTTGAAGAATTGTAGTTTATACTAATGCTACCAATCACAAAAACAAGCTCAAATAAGTTAAAGGGTGAATTACAGCTCAAACTCGAATACTGATATATTGATCCGATTATGACAATACATTTCATTTGATAATTATGACCAAACTATTGATGATGACACTAAACCATGCACAATTGCACAATATATAGGTCATATATTGACAATATAACGATTAATGATGACATATCAACCAATAATGATTCTTATTTAAGAAGTTTTAGTAGATTTTTACATGCTGCTTTAAATGCCTTCTTTCATTCCTAAAATACTAATGAACATTGGTTGTGCAGCCCATGCAGACTAATGTGCACAACCACCCTTGAGGCATTTTGTGAAAAATTTGGAAAGCAAACGGTTGCGTAAAAATTCAAAGTGACAACTCTTTAATTTTAAGGCTCTTTTAAGGTCTTCAACAGAAGTTTCAATCTATAATTGAGACATGTCATGAGAAAACTGTAGGTTTTCGCTATTTTACACACACTCAAGAGATTTATGTAAATAATTATATAGTTCGGTTTCGATTGTTGTAAAGCGAATTTGTGTTAAGATTTAGTAAACCAATTAAGGTAGGTATTTAGAATGATCGTAATAATCATATAAAAAAATTTGTCCAAATATACCAATTTCAATTGGAAAGCTCAAGAGGAGTAGAAAAGCTTGAAGCTTTAACCTAGAGAGAGAGAGATGGGTGATTTTAGGGAATGAAGAAGGAGATGGGTGGATATATAGAAGGAATAAGGAAGAGAAATACACTATCCAATTTCATAAAGGGAGAGTGTCGTTGGAATTGTTATTATGGACAATTTTGTTATTTCGCATAAAAAAAGACCAAATAGAAGTTTTTTACAATATAAATCATTTCAACAACCAAATGACAAAAAATGATCAATTCAGAGAATTTCCCTTTTTTGATTTATTTGAAACATGTCTAACATTTTTTTTTAGCTAGTGTGCTTCTTAGAAAATCGCACCATAGCAGTCTAATTAACAATGACGCTTCGTAGGCACACAAAACTGATCGCACTGTCAACCACCTCTCGAATGTAGGGGTGAGACTCACATACAATAATATGAGACACCTCTACTGAAGATGTGATCAACAATACAATCAGTTTTGTGTATCTAATCGGCGTTATTATTTTACTCAAAGATTGTTGTACAAACTAACATGTGTATTACTTCACAGCTCAAGCGTTACTGTAATTTTTTATCTGCAAGCTAATGCAAAGTCTGTTGTGGACCTGTTGTTTGAGGTGGTTTTGTTTGAAGAGAGAAACAGTTTCTTATCTATGTCCTACTCCCACACATAGACCACGCCGACTCTGTATAACTTGCCATTCTCATGCATATTTGCGTGATTTTTGTTAACTAAAGTGTCTAATTCATGTGAATTACCAAATGGGGGTTTAAAATTAAATTAAAGCCCTCTCAAGGAAAGGTTTGTGATCACCCTATGTTGCCCTATTTTTTAACTTTAAGAACATGAATTATGGGATTTACGTTACTCCAATCCTATTCTAATCCCTATACAACTTCAACATATCTGTTTGGATGATGGGAGAGTGGTGTAAAAAACAGAAGTTCAATGTCCTACTGGGAGAAATGATTGTGTGTGACTGTTACATCACGTGACATGCCGATGTGGTATTATTAATTTACGGAGTAATATTGATTGCTAACTCAACCCATCATATATAAGTTTTTGCATCATGTATTTTTGAGTTAATTTTCTAGGCAAATTATGGGCATCTCATGCTATTTGCAAGGACTTGTCCCATAGATACTGGGAGTATTCCACGTAACGTTGTACTAACATTTTACATGCATTAGAACTTGATCGTGCATGGTTTTCTATCACGTAATGCACCAGAAGAAAAAAATTAAAATAAACGAAAGCACAACAGCTTCACATGTATCAGCAAACTTAAACAAGAATCATGGACTTGTACCACCCTTTAAACCCCTAAAAACCAATAGATCCATGGCTTGGTTAATTTGCAGGACCAAAAGAATAATTTGGGGAAATTAATCTCTTTGCCATCATCCTTCAAAATGTGTTCCCCACCTATCGCAACCTCTAGCACAAAACAGAAACCTTTACCTCTTGGAGCTTTATGCAAAGCCGTAGCTATTTCAGGAGTAACCCTATTGTTTTTCTACATATTTTTGTTTGATAAATCATCAGTAAACTACCAATTACCTTCAAATCTCTTCAAAACCTTGAAAGAAAGTTTTCCAGCGGCTACAAGTCCCCTCAGAAGTTCCCCTCCTACCAATCTAAGACACATTGTTTTCGGAATTGTTGGCTCCATGAACACATGGAAGGCGAAAAGGCCATACATTGAAGTGTGGTGGCGATCTAATGTCACCCGAGGATACCTTTTTTTAGACAGAGCTCCTACGCCGGAGTTTCTACCTTGGCCTTCGTCTTCTCCTCCTTTTCGAGTTAATGAGTACTTCACTAGATTGAAAGGTTACCCGCAAGTTCGTAAGCTAGTCCAAGTACGCATAGTACGTACAATCTTGGAGACATTTAGAGAGGGTGACAAAGATGTGCGATGGTATGTAATGGCGGATGACGATACTGTCCTCTTGGTTGATAATTTAGTTGAGGTTCTAGAAAAGTACGACCATGAAAAGTACCACTACATTGGTATGAATTCGGAATGTGTCAAGTCTAACTTCGATTTTTCGTTCAATATGGCATTTGGCGGCGCTGGTTATGCTCTGAGTTACCCGTTAATGGCAGCAGTGGCAACAAAGTTGGACGGGTGTATTGAGAGATATCCATACATCTGGGTCAGTGATTTTATGTTGCAGTCATGTTTAGCTGACTTAGGAGTCGCTCTAACTCAGGAAAAAGGGTTTCATCAGGTAATCAATCACCTTTCCACGATCATTATATAACTGGTTATTGCAGTTGGCTGACAAATCTTTGAGAGAACAACTAGGCTATTTGCACACAAGTATTTTATTAACTATAAAAAGTTTGATGAACGAGGGCTAATATTTGGACCACATTTACTGAATACGTTGATAATCACCCTTTTAATACAAGTGAGTCTCACATACATAGTGGAATCGGCTACCATTAGAGAGGTTGTTTGGCGGCCTATATTTTAGTCATGTGCTTTATTGTTGATTGAAACATAGGCCGCCAATTCAAAGTATTTTTTTAGGCTTACAGATATGAAATTTGAGATTTCGAACCCAAGGATTTAACGTTAATGTTTGTAATTACAGATTGATCTCCATGGTGATATATCAGGTCTTTTGTCATCTCATCCAGAGTTTCCTTTCCTCTCCCTCCACCACCTTGACACCATAAACCCAATCTTCCCCTCCATGAACCGCTCCGAGTCCATTAACCACCTCATGAAGTCAGCAAAAGTTGACCACTCTCGTCTGCTACAACAAACCATATGCTACCATAGACCAAGCAATTGGTCTTTCTCAATCTCATGGGGATATTCTGCTCACATTTACGAAACCATAATCCCTCGGAGCATTCTACGGAGACCCCTCGAAACATTTAGGCCTTGGGTGCATAATGCAAGAGCACCTCTCTACATGTTCAACACCCGGTGGCCATCCAACAATCCGTGTGAAGCTCCTCATGTGTTTTTCTTTGAATCCATTTATCAGAACAATACTATTGAAGGAAGACAAACTGTAACAACAACTTATTCTAGAGCATCGCAGCGCGGTTTACCTCCTTGTTCTTCGAGTGGCAACCATTCGGCAGATTTCATCAGCAAAATTCAGGTCCAGTCATTACCTGCAAAACGTTTGGAGGTCAGCTTTTTCGACAGTCTCTACTGCCTCTCATTTAGCGTGCGTGCATGTCTGAGTTATGTACACCTATATATATATATATATATATAGTCTCTCATATTTTTCTTCTTTACTGTTTGTTTTTTAACAGGCTAGAGGGATAGACTGCTGTGATATAGTATATGAACCTGACATTAACACTGCTCAAGTCATATACAGGGCTTGCATGGATGGAGAAATTATCGCTTGATTTTACAAAATATTATATTATGATCCAAAACGAAGAAATTGAAGGAAATTTTTTGACGTGTATCTTCATTAAGACTGAATTCTTGAATGCGAAATAGTTTCTGTTAAGTGTATAAATTAATTAAGCTAACCCTTAAGTCACTTCTTATGGAATGTGATTATTCTCCAATCTTTTGGATATGATAATATTTTCGATATCCACAAGGCTTGTGAAATTTCAAGAGTTCGTAAGAATTACATTATGTTTTGATGAGGAAAATAAACTTGAGTTGCAAGATTGTCTCTGCGTTTGAGTTCAAACCAAATCTTCCAATGCCAGGACTTGCAATGGACGGACTCAGAGTAACCGTCGTCAACATGGTAATTGGCGAATTTAGGTCTGTCGTTGGATGAGTACGAACTAGGGTCATTAGACCCATTCAAACAGGATTTAGTTCGAGTGACATTTAACATCCAATAATTGTTTGCTACGTATTCAAAAAGTGCATCATCCATTCAACAAACAATTCACACACGGTAAACTGATGGCGTGAGAGGCTCTCAGAAGTCAGACCCATTCAGGAGTGAATTGTTTTATTTTGTTAACTAGTTGCTCTTCTTGAGATTTCAGAAGAGTTTCCAAAAGTCAACACTGAGTTTATAGCTTGTAGAGCAAAATGCCCCCACATGGAGAAACATGGAATTGTAAAAATATCAAACATAGAAAGTTAGCTCAACCATGAGCGGTATAAAGATATAAAGAAGTAAAACTAAGCAACCTAGCAATTTTAACTCACATTACTTCAATCATCTCAGTTTTGCCTGATTTATGCAACAAATTGAAATTCAGCAAACCAACAATGGCGCCTTCAAGAAACTCAAATCAAATATGGAAATGATCCCATTGGTAAACTAATGAGCCTTCTGGATTCCTATTAAACGAGCATAGTCCACCCACCTGCAAAAAAAAAGTAGTAAGACGTGGCGCACGAGGGGGGATGATAATCCATTGCAGTGGAAAAGTTTAAAGGGAAAAGGTCTTACAATAATGAACCCAAGAATGTGTTTCCAGTCCGAATGGCAAAGCAAATTGCGCTTAGCATGAGCTTGTTTTGATGGAGTAGCGGTTCCAAACACCTTTGTTCAATAACACCAGCCAGTACTTGGTACCTGCCAGAGAATTTTTCATTTTATTATAAGCTTGTGTTGGTAAAAAACCACAAGTTATTGTTCCCATTTCCTCGAGCGTTGTTATTATAAACTTATATGCCTGATATACTTGACAAACTAATACAGATAAAATTGAAGTACCTGAGATTGCTAGAAACTGCCATGTAGACACCATATGCAACGCTAGTGGATAATATCGGCACATTCTCAAGTTCACCGGCTTTGTCCTTATCAACAGCCTTCCTTGCGTTGATCAAGGCATTTGTCACAGCTGTGCCAACCTAATGAAGGATGAGGTTCATTATACCACCAGTCAAACTTAGTGCTACTGGGTCACATAAATTAGCATAGAATATGGCAAAACTTCCAAAAAAGATTTGAATGAACCATTAAGAAACTCAAAATTGCTATATTGCTCAACCAGTATCATTGAGAAAGCTAGTACAAGCACACAAAAATATTTTAAAAATCTATTTCAAATTATTAAAAAAAAAAAAGGGAATCTCAATGAAACATTTCTGGTACTGTTCACTTTTAACGTTAAGGACATTTTACCTTGAAAAGTCACTCCTGGTACTATTCACTTACACCTTTATTTTGTTGATTAAAACTAACGTTTTTGAGAACTTTTCGTTAGTTTTCCTAAAAAATAAATCAAAGAATTAGGTAACCATGTCGTATGGCATCTACTCCATTACGCTTTGGGTTAATACGCAACTACAGAAAAATGGGCCAAAAGTAGTAAAGCAAACCAAACATCGTGCACATCTACCCATGCCAGTATGGGAACCGTGCAGAGGTCATAGAGGTTAGCGTAAGGCATTTAAATTCATTCCAGGAAGGCACTGAATACATCACTCTTCTCTCTCTCTCTCTTCGTGGAGAGGGTAAAATTAGGTTTCTCTTAAAAAATGTTGGGTCTTCTTAGAGGTTTTCTAGTTTTGAATAGAACACCACCAACAAGAAATGCTCTCCTTAAGTTTTGGTTGCCTTAACTATGTCCTGTCCACCATCCTTTCAGAACTCTAAAGATGCCACAATAGTTGGTATAAGATAGGTGGATTAAAGAGCAAGAAGACAATTATTCAGCTGTAGCAAGGACAAATCCATTATATTCCCAACCTAATCTAAGCTTGGGGTCCAGGACGAAACTGAATAAAAAAAGAAGAAAGAAACCTAAAATTGGGTCAAATGGTTCAAACACAACGCATGTTCGGTGTCATCACCTTGTGGACAGCCAAAGTAGCCTTTGTAGTTCGAAAGGTCACCACTGATTCAACCCAATCCGCAAAACACTTAGCCCTCAATTTACATGCTGTTAGGAGCAATACTATTATTGTATTGAGGTTTAAGAAAGACGGAAATTCAACAGTGCTTTCATAAAGAAGGAAAAATGCAAAGAGTCTTTTCTGCCATTCAGCTCTACCTTCAGTGCTTCACCACATTTTTATCAATTACGATGCTTTATCACCACTTCCAGCACAAGGCAGAATAACTGACTCAACATATCAACTAAACATTTCGCTCCTTTATTTTGTCTTATTGAATGTGAAGTTCCGAAAAAATGTGCAATATGATAAGCTCCTTGTGAACTTCACTTTACCAGCTTTACAAGATAACGACATTTACAGGACACGTCTATGATGCATGAGAGTTGCTGACACTTTTAAGTTGAAACATACATACATACACACATGAACATGAAAACAAACCAATTCCAGGGAGTTAGAGAAGTACTAACCAGGGATGAAGCAGTACCGACAGCAAAGAGCTTGGCCCCATTTCTCTGCCAAAACAATTTAAATATGTTATTCCGTCCTTACCTTCAAACTTCAGATGAAATAAAAGCAAGTTACCAAAGTGTCTTACCACTACTCCACCAATCCTCTGTAATAATGAGTATGATGTTCCCGACATGGCGATCTGTAGAGAGAATTTCATAATCATTTAAGTAACTGTATCTGGCTTTTGATTTGATCTAACGAAACAGACTGTCAATACAAATTCAGGAATTTGTAGAAAAGAAACCTGGAAGGCATTTTCGGGGCAGCCATGGAAAAACCTAGTGATTGCTCCTGCATTGACCCCAAGTGGAGGTCGAAGAGAAACGGTTGGGGCAGGAAGATAAACAAGCATGAAATCTGCAATTATGGCCATTACCTAAGAGAAATAAATTGCAAACATAAATGACAGAAACTAAAACATATTTAAACAACACGTTATTGATGTTAACTGAAGGTATTTCAACCAAAAAAAAACAGAGAGGCTATATTGAACCAATTCTTGTCAATTAATCTTCACCAATTCATTTAAATTCATCACTAAGCAAGTCCAGTACCCACATATGGATTTAAAATCATCAACATATCCCACCATAGCTTACAGAAATAATGTACATTATTCATCTACGAATTTAGCAAGAAATTGGAAGAAAACAGATTGCTTATGACCTCCAGCTGATGCATTTATACTCATAACTTGAGGAGTAAAAAGATTGACGAAAACTTTTATTTGGATCATGTGTTACACCTTCAGTTACCATGTCGAATAGAAGGCTACGGACTTAAAACATGCCTACTGGAAAGATATAATACAAGCAAAGCAGCCAACTCGACCCGAAACACCCCATAGCTAAGCAAGCACTATAAAACTACAAAATCGATTTGCATAAATTAGAATGTGTAGCTTCAAGCACACCAATGCCAATTCTCTCTACAATCAACAAAATCGCCAATCAAAAATAACAACACGGTCAATGTTGATCATCGCTCATCCCTATGCATATAAAACAAATACGAATCAATAACGTAAGTCTACCAAAGCAATGTGATTGACAGAAAGCAAAGTTCATACCACATCTGCAAAAACAACTTCCAGCTCATTGAAAAAGTTCTCTCTCCGCCGCTCGTACTCTGCAGCAGTCTACGAAAACCCAAACAAAACCGATTAAAAATGAAGGCTTTAATCAAATTTTAATGAAAAAAAGCAGAGGAAACAGAGAGAGAGGACCTTGGTGAAGAGACCAACGCCGCATTCCATGAAAACCTTAGCAAAGAAAAGATCATCAGCGAGCAACCTCTCTCTAAACCCAGCGAATTGCATCAGCCACCTGAACAGACCCGACTTCTCCAGCTCAAAGTACCGTCCCACAACCGACCCGGGAATCCGACCCGCCTGGATCGCAGCCGCCAAGTCCTTGGGCAAGCTCTCCAACCCCCGCTTAGACTCCGCCAACACCATCAACGCCTCCCCCCTGTTCTTTCCGCCGGCATTGTCGGACCCTCCGTCGCTGTCACCCTCATCTCCGCCGCCGCCACCTCCTGAGGAGTCACGTCCGTTAATCCCCCCATCGCCGCCGCCGGCGGAGAAGAGGATGCGGCGGAACTGGCGGTGGCGGTGGGTGAGGGAGGGAGGGGTGGCGGTGAGGCGGAGGTGGAGGAGGGGCGAGGAGGCGGAGGGGGAGAGAGATGGGCGGTGGGGATTGAGTTTGGAGAGGGAGGAAGAGGAGGCGGCGGCGGAGGAGGTAAGGAAGCAGAAGGCGATCGCCATTGTTGGTTGGAGTTTGTTGGAGGGGTTGGGGTGGGCGGAGATTTTTATGCGTGGGTTGGCGGTGGGCTGTTGCTCTCTCTCTCTGTCTCTTTGTTTGGTGGGTTGTGGGGAAGTGGGCGTGAGTTCAGAGGCAGAGAGCAGAGAGACAGAGAGACCAAGGGAGACAGACGGAGAGAGGGAACAAGGAAAGAGGTTTAATATAGTTATTTAAGGCCCTGTTTGGCACACCGTATAGGTCACAGGATAGTACTAATAATACGGTGTACGGTGTTTGGTGCCGTTTGGATTAAATAGGCACCGGATTAAATAATCCGGGCCCACGTTTTTTATCCGGCGCTTACCCGACTGCTTATACCGTCCAAATTCACGGTATAATTTAGTCGGCCTCGCTCTCCTTCCTCTCCGCTCGCTCTTCGCTCGAACTCGACCCCCTCTCTCTCGCCTTCTCGAACTTGACCAACTCTGCCATTTTCAGCTCTGCCGTACCGAAGTGGCAGATTTGGGCGCCGAGCACAAGGTGGTACTACTCGGAGACAATGATGTTGTAGCTCTTGATGTGGTTGTGGACGAATGTAGAGTCGAGGCCGGAGCAGTGGTGGATGTAATCGAGGCCATGGGCAAGGTCGATAGTGATCTGCATCCGGGAGAGCCACGACGACATGACGGTGTAGCTCGGGTTCTTTGGGTTGCGGGACTTGCACTGGAAGACGACGGCGTCTTCGGAGCGGATGGAGCAGCGCCAGGAGCAGGAGGAGAGGTGGCGGTGGGGGAGGAAGTTGGAGGTCGCGGAGCGGATCTCAGAGAGGTCATAGATTTGGGGGTTTTGAGGGAGGGAGGAGTTAAAGGATTTGAGGGAGGCGACGGAGGAGGAGGTGGAGGATTTGGAGAAGTTGTAGCTGGAGTTGTCGATGGTGGTGCTGAAAATGGCGGAGCAGATGAAGAAGAAGAATGGAGAGAGGGAGGGATTTGGGGGTTGCGGCGGAGAGATCTGGGAAAAGAGATGAATTCTGTTTTTTTTTTTAAATTTTATTTTAAGTTTGATTTTCCTATCCGATATAATACCAAACACAGTATAAATAATACGATCAATAGTCCGATACTGCACCAAACGCCTGACTAATTTAGTCAGTACTATCCGGTGACTATTTATCCTATCCGACAGAAATAGTCAGTACAGTCCGACCTGCCAAACGAGGCCTAAGAGTAGGGGTTTTTGGCATGGACTTAGATTGTCTGACCTCCCCATCTTATATCTTTCTCATGTTCTTCTATATTCTGTGGTCACGGTTAAGTCATGTCAACATTTTATATTAATTTTTTTATAAAAATAATAAGACAAAAAGTAATTATAATATAAAATGTTGACGTGACTTATCCGTAACCACATAAATAGGAAGGCATGGAAGGGTATAGAATGGGGAGGGCATATAATCCATATCCTTTTGGCATGCCACCTAGTCTTACTCTTCAAACACTCCAAATGACCGTTGCAGGATTGGAGCGCGTTGAGTTCACTCACGCTTGCATTATATTTTAGAAAAGGGGAAATTTGAGTATCAGATTTTCAGAATTGGATCCTCTCCGAGGCAAACCCTCGGGATCCTCCTGACCAAATAACACAAGTCGTTGAATTTAAATCTAACAGCTACAATTATTATAACTTTTAGAGAAACCCTCTGTTTGTAGCCGTTGGATCAAAACCCAACTGCCCGTGTTAGTGGGTTAGGAGGATCCCAAGGGTTTACCTCAGAGAGGATCTAATTCCTTTTCTACTATAAAAAGTTATAAACAAGGTTTCTCAATTCAATTTGGGCAATGTTATATGTATACCTTTTTTATTTTTCATACACCTTTTATTTATTTATATTTTATTAAATTTCTTTAATTCAGTCGATATGACGGCCGCAAATTAAGAAGTTGTGTATGAAGTGAAAATGAATGTGTAGATAGCACATCCCTTCAATTCTCAATTTTTTTTACTGAAAAACCTAAAACTCGTTCGGCAACTATTTTTCGTTGTCATGAAAAATAATTGGTCGAGTTTTCAAAATTAAATTTTTAATTTTTTTTAATATAAGTAGATACCAATTGAATTTTTTGTTTTTTTAGTTTTTCAATAGAAACTAAAAGTTAAAAACTAATTGCTAAAATAAAATGGTAATTAAACGGACCCAAAGAGAAGTATTGTAATTCTATGAGATTCAAAAAGTGGTCCACCAACTTACTGAAATTATCCATAATTTATTATGAGAGGAAAAATAATGAAACCAACTAGATTTGATTTGATTCAAATGGATTCTCGCAACCGCATCTACCATCTGATCCGGTTTTGGAAGTTACAAGTCAATTCGATCCGCCAAATTATTGAAGCTGATTAAAATTAGATTGGTTTGAATTGGATTTGTCAGTTTGGATGAATTAAATTAAGGGAACTTTAACGAAAAGCTCCTGGTACTGTTCACTTTAACAAAAAATCACATTTTTACACTAAAAAGTCAATCCTGATACTATTCACTTTACCCTTTATTTTGTCCTTATCATTAAAACTCAAAGTTTTCAAGCCATTTTCATTAGTTTTCCTTTAGATTAATTGGATATTTAACATCCTTAAACTGAGTGTTGGGAGTATAATCTCACGTTTAGGAAATGCTTATAAGCAATTGGACTACTTCCCATATTATTAATTGGTTTTATAGTTCAACCTCAACTTTCTCCATGGTATCAGTGCAAGTTGTCCCGCGTATGAAGTTATGCGGCCAAAAGTGCTCCATGTCACTTTATTTGTGTTATCCACGTGCTAGACTTGAAAATTCGCAACAAGTGAAGAGGCGTGTGGAGAGTATCAATTCCACACCGAAGAAAGAAGGGATCTTGCATATGTTTATAAGTAGTTGAGGTACTCTCTATATAGTTAATTGGGAATAGAGAGAGGTTTGGTGGGCTTGAAAATCGAAGTGGAAATGGGGCGCATGTGTGGTTTTTTGTGTTTATGAAAAGTATGATATTCATTGAAATGAAAGGTAATACGTACAAGGTGAATATAAGATGATTTATGAACCTCAATAAAAACCTCGTCAAATATTTCAATTCGGGCAAAGAAAATAAGAGTGTCCCACACAATACAACTTAAAGCTAACTATCCTCACATGAGCAAAGAGCCAATACATTGTGCTTGAAGATTGTTTCCATTTAAATGAATTGTGTTTTGGTTGTATGGTTGAAGTGGTCTAGGCAACTGACGTAAGAATTCCTCTCTCATCACCCCATTCTAACGGAGATGAGAAATGGAAAAAAAAAGAAGATTATTACAGATAAAATGTTATACCCTCACTAGCAATGTTCTAAAAGACGCTAGACATTAGTCAGGCGGCAGGTTGAGACTTAATGCCTAGATGACCAGGTGGGGTCAAGGTGGGCGCCTAGGCGAACTAGGCGAATTTAATTAAATTTATTATATTTCGTGTAAATAAGTGTCTGTTTATATTTAAAATATATATGATTTCATCATAAACTACAAAATGGAACGACAAATATATTATGAGTTACTGGAACATAATGAAAACATGGAGAACAAGTATATAATGTGTGTTCCTTTAAGTATTCAACAAGTCTCTTACAATTTATTGAAGAAAAAAAATGCAAAATGAAAGTTATCTATTTTATGTCTAAGTGAGTCGCAACCTATGCAAGTGTCTGAGCGGGTCTGGGCGGGCTAGGCGGTCTAGGCGGGCGCCTCAGAAGGTCTAGGCGCCCTTTCATAATTTTCAAAAGCCTAGGCATTAATCGGGGTAATGGCCAACCGCCTAGTGCCTAGGTGGTGTTAAGCGGGAATTTTTAGAACAATGCTCACTAGCACCCATCAAAACTTAAAACCGAGTTGTTTTGGGTTCGATTCTCGCTAAAAGCGAATTTGAACGTCATTATTTGCTAGCTCATTGTGAGATTAAGCCAACCTCATCCCCTTAGTGTAGATAATATTGTTTATTAAAAAAAAAAACCAAGTTGTCTTAAAGCCAACGCAGTGGATTTTAAGGCACATTGCTATTTCCTCTTTTCCATTTACATCTTCTTATAAAGGGGAAAAATCGTTTTTACTTTCAAACAAGAATAAAGGAGGAAGTCATTTTTGTGCAGATGACAGAGAAGACTTGTAATTTTATAAGAAAAGAGAAAAAGACTTTGAGCCCACACAAAATTCGAAATCCTTCCAAATGAAAAACAGACAGATTCTGTTTTGGTCTAAATTAATTTAGAAATAGGTCCTTCAGATCGACGCGTGTATTCAAAACGCCATTAAGCTCGCGTGAAGATTTGTTGGAGTAGGTGGGTTGTTGTAGTTGCCGGGAATGAATGACTAAACAAGCATGTCCAACGTGGGCTCGGTTAAGGTTTAGTGTTATTTTCGATGTCAAAATACTCCTCTTTAATACGTATACCACCCTATACTATATATGACCTAGTATGGAATCTTATGCGACGCATTTATGCTCATAAACGTTTTTACTAGTAGTATCTTGTTTGTGTAAGTAGCCTCTTATTTATAAGAGCTTCTCCGATAGGTTTGCTATCTCAGCCCATTTGGCTACTTTATTGTAAACATAACAAAAAAATTGCTTCTAAGTAACAACCTAGCTATGTTGTCTGCTACATTAGCCAATAAAGAGAAGAAAGCAAAATTTAAACTTAAAATACTATTATTGCACTATTTATGGAGAGAGAAAATGAGGATGAAAAATATAAACAGGAATGAGATCGCTCAACATTCATTCACGTAAGAGAGGTCGATGGAAATCCAAAATGGCTGGAAATCTAGTAAAATCACAAATGCAACCATATCATACTATGAGTGAAAAAGTCCGTACACGCGCCTTGTGATTTTGCTTGTAGTTCTTATAAATAATGAAGAGTTGGGAAAGAAAAGAAAAACAAAAAATATAGATTGAAAAAAGAAGTTGAAAACATTGGAAGAATGAAACATAGGTACATATTCGAGTTGGGAAAGAAAAGAAAAACAAAAAATATAGATTGAAAAAAGAAGTTGAAAACATTGGAAGAAAGAAACATACGTACATATTCGAGTTGACAGAGTTGATTGGCAGAAGAAAATGGACCCGCTTCTCTGCCCTTCCACTTCCCATATATTCTTATCCTCTCTTATTTTATATGATCACGGTTAAACCACGTCAACATTTTATATTGATTTTTTTTATAGAGATAATAAGACAAAAAATAATAGTAATATAAAATGTTGACGTGACTTAACCGTGACCGTATAAATAGAAGAAAATGATAGTGGTGTATGAAAAATGGGAGGACAAAGAAGCCAGGTCCGAAGAAAATAATGTATGTATAAACTGAAGGACAAGATGCCAAAATATGGGTGTATCAATCAAATGGACGGACCCGCCAGTTCCTCAAACATTGGAAGTCGTCCTTCGTAGTCCCCTGCGTTTTGCTTTTTCTTTGTCGTTTTTATATTTTTGAGCTTTGAAATTGGAACCGAGCCAGAAGTACCGCCGCCCAAGCCGACAGCACAGTACTATGATGATTTTAATGGTGGGACTTCCTTGCCTGCGTCGTCCATCCTTCCCGTGGCCATCACATAATTTGTTATTTTACTACAAACCTTTAGTTTTCTTTCTTTTCTTTTTCAATATCCTTCTAATTATAATAAGGTTAATTGGATTATTAGTCTTTATGGTGAGAGGATGGTCTGAAGATAAAAAATAAAATAAAAAATTAAGATTCAAGTTTGTGGTGAAGTCTGTTACAATTTAGACCCAAAATTAAAATTTTAATCAACTCTCTGTTAATTGTTAGTACATGAGGCTCACATGTGAGACTAAAAAGATAAAATTAGCCTCACATGTCTTACTTGCTAACAATTAACGAAAAGTTCTGTTTAGTCTCATATGTATGGTTCATATGCTAATAATTAATGAAGAGAGGACAAAATATTTAATTTTGGGCCTAAATGCTAACAGACTTCACCACAATGACTTAAATCCTAATTTTTTTTTAGCCACATGAGCTATCTTTCGACTACCCTACCACCACGGGAACTAATAATCCAATTAGGCCTAATAATAAAGTTACAATATGTGACTTTATTGCCACGTAATACTCACTCACACGTGTTACGAGTGTTTTAGTTGTTAGATTTGATTTCTAAAATTGTTAGATAAATCTATTTTCATTCACAATCATCATTTTTTCGTACCACTCAATTTTGCATACCATTGTACAAAAGCTAAAAGTTATGCACATTCTTCAAATAGTAATTTGGTAATGCATTTCAATAATCATAATTGTCTGTATTTTAATACCCAATTTTGCATACGATTCTTGTACAAGGAAGGACTTCATGACTTCGTTAGTGAGTAGGATTGAGGTGTGTTACCTATAAAGGCTTGGGGTACCTCAACACAGAGGTTGAGCTATGATTAGAAGTATAAGGAGGCCAAAAGATTGTAAATTAAAACTACAAAAATATAATATGGTCACTCGTACTTGGATTTGATATTACGAGAGAAAAATAATAGATGTGTTTTTAATATTAACCTTTAATACCAAACTCAACGGTAAATAACCATCAATTCTTAGATTTACCATTGTGTGAAAGTATAGGCAACTGTTCTTAAAAGTAGAGGACTTCAGGTGCAAAAATAAATTATTATTTTAATCGACTGGACTACAGACCTAAATTATTATTTTAATCGACTGGACTACAGACCAGATGTTGAAAGTAGGTGGGTTGAATAACCCAGACCCAAATATTTGGTAAGAAAGGAAAACGACAACCAAAACCACATAAATAGGGTTAGCATTTCATACGGGTCAAACTAAATAGAGCACAGGTGGAAGAATTTATTTAATTTTTTTTCGAGTTTTGGACTGATGGTCCGAAAAGAAAAAAAAGTTGATTAAGTGGGCTACAACCCAAAAAAAATTAAGAGCCCAAAATGGGCTGAAGAGAAAAAAAAAACACTTTTTTTTCTGAAAAAAGGCTCAAACAGGGGCCCAAAATTCAAGGCCGAAGCTGGGCTTGGTTTGACTCGGCTAGGTGGCAGCTCAAGCAGTGGCTTGGCGGCTCGGCTTGCACGACTTCTGTGCGTGAGGAGGGGCGCGGCTACAAGCCGCGGCTCCAGCACGATTTAGGGTTTTTTTTTTCTTCGATTGTTTTTTTCCTTTGCTTATTCAAACAAATGCAATTCACCACAATTATAATAATAATAGTATAATATAATTGCGAACAGTAATTTGAGTATAATATATGATTCAGTAATTGAGGGTTCATACTCAATGGTGAATGTCTCATGCAATTAGGCTGAAAAAATATTAATATTTAGATTGTGTTTTAGAAGAGCTTAGATTGTGATGATGAATCTTGTGAACGGGCCTTGGTGATGTACTTATAACGTGTTGTAGTATGCCTATTTTACTGAGAGAAGAAAGAGGGAGATCGGCCAGACAAAGATAGGAGAGAAGGGCGGCCGAAGAGAAGAGAAGGTCTAAAGGAATTATGTGTGTTATTTTTCTTGCTCTGTGCCTTTTTATACTAATAAGGAAGAGATAAATTTACTCTCTAATTAATACAAGCTATACAAGAAAAGATCCTCGAGATCTCATAGGAGTCCTATACGTAATCTCATACTCCAAATAAAATTAGGAATGCAACATAAATTAGTTTATTTATTTATTTTATTTATTGATTTTTAAATTTTAAACAAACGATATTATCTATACTAAGAGAGAAATGATGAGTTTAGTTTTACAATAGACTAGCAATAATGTGGTTCAAATTTATTTTTAACGATAGTCAAACCTAACACCTCTTATTTACAAAAGAAAAAAAAATACTGTTAGACTATACTAGTAAGTGACGTTGTTGGAGATGTTGTAATAGATTAGATCATCAGCTACGTGCCTACGAATGCCATTACGCAACAATTCCGTTCGGAAACAGACAAAAATCAATTTACGTAAAAGGAGCTTCGAAACTTCAAAACGTAAAATCTGCAGAGTGAACACACACTCACATGGAGAGAGAGATGAACAGCGGAGCGGGGAAGGTCGTGTGCGTCACGGGTGCGTCCGGTTACATTGCTTCATGGCTCGTCAAGCTTCTTCTGCAGCGCGGCTACACCGTCAAGGCCTCCATTCGCGACCCAAGTCTGTACATTTATCCCTCTCTTTGCTCTCATTAAGTTTTGGGTTTTCTTGTTCGTTTTGGCATGTGATCGTTTAGATTCTTGTGATTTAGATTTATGCATGCAGAATTGGAGCATACCCATGTTTCAGATTATTGTAGTATTTTACTCTTATTTTAATTGAAGATTTTGATGGTTTTCTGGGATATTGAGAACCTGTTTGTGGGTTTTGGTTTAGATTTGATGGGTCAGATCCTTCATTCCTTGAGGTGTGGAAGTGAGGGAATTGCAGCATAGAGATTTGTCCTTAGCTTTTATGAGTTTTATTTTTATTAAATTGATTATTTTATTAACTGCATCAAGAGTTAATGGAAAATTGGAGACATGGAAAAGGCTCGTTGGTTTTTTCTCTTCTTGCAAAAAACTGTGCTTGTTTGTGCTTACCCGATTTGATGGGTCAGATACTTCCGTTGCTATGGTTTCATTGGTTTAGATAGGATTGTTACAGGTTGCTATGATTATTTAATTGGGTACTTAACCAATTCCATGTGGATTGGTTTCAAGTAAGATAACACTAATTGGGTCATTCATCTAAATGACATGCACAACTAGATTCTAATTTCTGATTTGTGGGTGGTTAATGGTATTCATTTTTCAAGTTTACATTTGTTTCTTCAGGTCACATTTATTCTCCTTTTCTGGGATCTTTTCTGCCCCTGGTCATATGATCACGGCCATCAATTTTTTTCACTCGTCTGTCAATCAATTTTTCAGTATGGATATAAATGATTTAATGTCCTTTTTACTCCTAATGGTGCTACCATGTTAAACTTATCATTTAAGTTTGATATGAAAATAGTGCATGTATAACTACGTATATACATGACATGTCCATTAGTAGGAATGCATGTGTATGGATTTAGCCCCCAGCATAACTTGTATGTCATAGATTGTTGAGTCTTGCATTTGTTTTGTTTCTGTCAATGAGTTTGTAGATAGGACATCTTTCTTGGCTCAACTATGTAATTTAATAAATCCGGCTAGTATTAAGCAAATTAATTTACCGAGTTCATTTTGTATTTTCACATAGATGATCCAACTAAGACAGAGCACTTGCATGCGCTTGATGGAGCTCAAGACAGACTTCAACTTTTCAAAGCAAATCTATTGGAAGAAGGTTCCTTTGACTCTGCTGTTGAGGGTTGTGAAGGCGTATTCCATACTGCATCCCCCTTTTATCATGATGTCACAGACCCAAAGGTTCATCCACTTGTACTTTTTTCTAATGAATTATTAATTTTTTTTCTGTGCTTTTTTTCTGCTCTGTTCATGAAGGTACTTAGCTTCTTTCTTAAAAGTTATATAATCTGTAGTATAAAAAATTTAAGTTACCAATGAGCTACGTAACTTATATTGAATTGAGGGATCAGAGCTGTCTAATAAAAGTAGATACTTATAATAGTACCAATTGATAATACATTAATGCAATTGATTGTTTGCCGGATAGTCAATCAAATATAATTTTTTTCCTCAATTTTAGATGATCAAGTTATTTTTTATTCATTGATCATCAAGTCTGCAACTAATAGATGTAGCCTATTCATTTTTGTGTCAACCAGTTTTTCTGTAAAATTAAGAATATAAATCTTTCAATTTATAAAAGTAACTAGCAAAGCCCATTTTAACAGCATAAGTATTAAGTTCATCATCATGCATCTACTTGTTGAAATCACAAACAACAGGAATTCGACATGCACTGAAGAAGCCAAAAGATTTTTATAAAGAGAAATTCAGATCATCAAATATTATAAATGACCAAAATATTTGCTGGGAGCGGTATCTTCCCCATAGCCTATGTGGTATAGCACCTGCAATGTCTTCTTTTAATTATCGGGTGGTACACAATGAACCATTCTTCAAATCTTCTGGCACAGCGAATTAAATATCACAAGAGACAAGAGGTTATAAATTAAAGGGTGATATAAGGTATATATAAGAGAGAAAGGATAACTTCTCCAGCAACATAATAGTAAAGATATATTTTCTCTTCCTTATTGTGTGTTTCAATATGGATGGCAGAGTAGTCACTCCCTGTGTTTTGTTAACTTTTTCGTTGTTGGAAGACGCCCTTATTTGTCCTTCTAACTAGAGAATGTGAATACTTTTTAATTGAAACATACAAGTATATCTATTTAAGTATTTACTTAGTTGTGTTCCCGTTTTTTTATTTTGAGGATTTTCCGCGTCCAATATCCTGTGCACTCAACTCACTTGCGACTTGTACATGTCCACAGATGGTAGCTAAAAAGATGCATATGCTAAACGTAAATAACATAGGTGTCCTTGTAGGACCCCATTTGTCATGAGTGTATATTAGAATCTTGTAGATAATAGAGATGCCAACATTGATTTGTGGTTACATATAAGCAATGTTAGAAACAATCACGACTGCCCAATATTTGCTGTCTCTGAATTTAACTCCATGAGTTAAGTGGTAATTTCTTATAGAGTTTTGAATTCAAGACTAGCCTTCCGCTTTTGCATGCTAATAAGAAGCTGGGTTATATAGTTTCTAGCTGATACATAGTTGTTGCCTCATTTCAGGCAGAACTACTTGAACCTGCAGTAAAGGGAACCCTTAATGTTCTTAATTCGTGTGCGAAATCACCATCAATCAAACGGGTGGTTTTGACATCTTCTATAGCCGCAGTTGCATATAATGGAAAACCTCGAACGCCTGATGTAGTAATTGATGAGACTTGGTTTACAGATCCAGATGTTTGTAAGGAATCAAAGGTATGGATGTACTGTCATTCTTAATGCTCTTGTGAAAACAAAATATGGCGATACATTTTGATTCATTATGTTGTAATGGTACAGTGGTAAATGCGTACCAGTTGTTAAATTTGGTTTCTATTCCCCCAAGAGTTAACCAAAAGTCAGAATAATATGATTGCAAGTCTGCATGTTCATGAACGACAACATATTTGTTTGTAATAAGCAAGTCTCTCTTGTTCTATAATGAGTGATGAAAGTGTGTGGTAGAGAAGAGGATGGGACATTTTTAGAAGCCAGTGGAGAAACCGGTTCCTTGTCACATGGACATTTTTTTGAGACGAAAGTTCAGTTGACTTATCCATTTTCTAATATATATAACCTTCTGAAATATGTATGTATATATATGGGTGAGTACGTATATGTACAACATATGTCTGTCCACGGAACATGAAATCACTAATAAGATGGTTTCCAAGAGAAATGTAGTTCTCCTCCTTATCAAATAGGTTTCGGTTTAGATCACTTTGTGGGAGAAGCTTCCCTGAGAGTTAACTTCCAATTTCCTTATTGTAAGTTAAAAAAGCACATATGTTGGCCTGACCATGATAGTTGTTTCTTATGTTGTAATGTCTTGTCATCTTAATCTCTCATTCTGATGTTATGTTTTGCTATGTGGTTAAATGCACTCAATCTACGAACTCTGATACCTTAGAATCCGGTGCAATACTTGTGTTTCCTTGTTGAATTTAAGAAATGAGATTTCTTTAATGCTTAATGGTTAGTACTCAAGATTTCATATTATTCCATTACGTGGCCGGAACCAGTTTTTCATAATTGGGGCCTCCCATGCCCATAAGTATAGTGTAGTCACTAAACATGTAGGTATATTGTTGTGTTCTCAATGCCATACATTTGCTTCATGTTGATGATGTTGTATATAAGGCAATGTTATGCCAGGCCTCTAAGACTTTAACTGCCTTTTTAAAGATTTTATTGGCTTCTGCATTTATTAAAATAGGGATTCTTTACTATTCCTCATTAATATTGTGGTGAATATTTCATTTATTTGTAAAAAAACATATTTAATTTCCGTTTACCCCTTAATTTCATCCAGCTATGGTATGTGCTTTCAAAGACTTTGGCTGAGGATGCTGCCTGGAAATTTGTAAAGGAGAAGGGTATTGACTTGGTTACAATTAACCCTGCAATGGTGATAGGTCCTCTGTTACAGCCAACACTTAATACAAGTGCTGCAGCAGTTTTGAATGTTATTAAGGGTAACGTTTCTTTATTGGTGTATCGAATACTTCTTCATTTCAACAAGTAAAACGTTTTCTGCTCAAGAAGCTGGAAGAAAGACTAAATGTCTTAAATAGAACCTTGGGTGATAATATAAATGGACGTTTCTTCATGTTGAGTCAATGTGATGCTTATGGTGGCCTTTTGTGCCCCATCTTCGTCTACTGTATATATTTAAAAAATAACTTAAAGTGTTGTTCGTTATCTCTTTCCTATTAGCGTCCCGACCAGAGGTGTTTTATATTTGTATCTGCAGTATCTTAACTGGATAGCGTTCAGTGAAACAAACAATGTTCAGTTAAATATATTAATAAAAAAGTTCCAACTATTAGTCTAACGCTTGGTGTGCTCATTCTCCATGAAGTACCTGATTATTTCTTCACTTCTTTGTGTGATGCAGGAGCTCGAACATTTCCAAATGCAAGTTTTGGATGGATTAATGTTAAAGATGTTGCCAATGCACATATTCAAGCATTTGAGAGTCCTACCGCTAGTGGCAGATATTGTTTGGTGGAGACAGTTGCCCACTTCTCAGAAGTTGTGAGAATTTTACGTGAGCTGCACCCTACTTTGCAACTTCCAGAGAAGTAAGTCTTTGTGTCCCAGCCAATTTAAATTTGCTGGTAATAGTCACTTCATTTCCACACTAACACTGTCCCATGATTCGGATAATAATTGGTTTTATTTTATTTGTTTTCTTTTATACTGAATTGTATTTTACGACAAAAATCAGCATTGCCGTATTTCAAACTTACATGGTATTTTTGGTTTTACCGGTTATTTTACATTCACAATGAGTATAGTGTTTCAAATACTACAATATGATCCTCATTCCCATGCTTCTAACTTTTCAATCACGCTGAAGTTGAAGTTGCTGCACTTTTACTGCCTACAGATGCTCTTCATTTAGTATTGCATACCTTGTGTTGCTAAATTTTTTCACCATATCATGGAGCTCAAAGCAATAGAAATTTTCATAATCTTTCATTTTCTCGCGATCTGCAGGCTCACATCTTCGTTTTATGAAAATTAGAAGTAAAAACATAAATTCCTAGCATGACCTGCATTGTTCTTGACAGTGTGTGTTGATTCCTACATTCTTCGTTTCAGATGCTTTTAGAAACTATCGTAGCCCCCCTCATTTTCCAGGTGGTTTTAATGCGGTGGTTTCGTGGAAATTAATTGTGTTATTTCCCCTTTTCAACTGGCATTTCCAGGTGTGCGGACGACAAGCCTATTGTGCCAACATATCAGGTCTCCAAGGAGAAGGCGAAAAGCTTGGGTGTCGAATTTATTCCACTAGATGTTAGCCTCAAGGAAACAGTTGAAAGCTTGAAGGAAAAAGGTTTTGTCAGTTTCTGAATCATTTCAGTACAGTGAAGATCTTTGCAATAAGTTCAGTCGCGGTGAAACATATTCGCTGCTTCCGGCCAGACGAGAAGGAACCATAGAGTCCTGTCTATGTTTCACTTTGTGTTTCCGGTTTAGTGACTTGCACTCCAGCTTCGTCTTTTGGTTTGAGACTTACTCTCCAGCCTGTTGGTTCCTATATATATCACCAATGTGTCTGCAGAAGAGAGGAAATGGAGTATTGAATAAAAATCTTGGAGTAAGTCAACTCACCATATCTTAAGAAAACCCCAAGTTAATTGTTTTGGTAATTAATGTTTATTGGATTTATTATTTTAGGGTTGAATGTTTCTTAGTGACGAATCTGTCATTTTAGATGAATAAGAAAAACATTTTTTTTTTTGTTAAAAAAATAATCAATTTGTACATTTTGTTGAAGGAAAAATTTAGAGAGTGAGGGTAGGAGAGGGACGGCTAGCTAGAGGGAGAGAAAGAGAGCTCAGCTGTCTGAATTGCTTGATTTTCCCTCATGGCCTTATGCCTTTATATATATACTAATCACATGAGATTTACTTGCCTAACAAGTAGTACAAGTCATAAAGAGATTTGATTCTCAAATTCTGTTGGGAATCAAATCCCTTTTATGATTGGTGAAGTCTTCAAATGGCGTAGGCAGCTACGCATGTTGGAAATGTGTCTTAAAGTCCAATCATAAGATGATACTTTACGAACATTTCACATATCAAACTAATTTACTTTAATCTAAGGGTAAAAATTGTTGTTTAAAGCCGTCTCATTAAATGTTATATGCCTAAACAATATATCCAAGGAACCACCAAAGGGTGACCTAATGGTTGGGAATGAATTTCAAGCCCGTATTCCACACGGCATGTCTTGGGGTTTGATTCATGGCGCTAGTGAATCACACGATTGTGGCCAAAGGGAGGCTGAAATGCTCTATCAGTCCTCCCGGCCCCCATAAGGGTGGACTACCGTGACGAAGCCATTAGCTGGTCCCTCTCTCTATTACATATTCCTTAGACATTGTTTTTTTTTAATTTTTTTTTTAAACAATGTCTAAGGAATAAGGAATATGTGATAGAGAGAATGTAATCTAAAGAAGTTAGGTTCAAGAGACATTTCTCTTTCATACACGTTCAAGAGACATTTCTTTTTCATACACATATCCTAAAACGTTCTTGATCATTGACAATCTAGTAAGATTAATACATATTATGTCTTCTATCAAATAAAGAATGATTAGCTTGAGTCATTGCTATGAAAGACACCAAGACAAGTATCTAGGTGCTCAATAGAGAGTCAGTTCATTGAACATAATCAATCAGGAATTCTCATACTCATGTCATATGAGAACTCATTAGTTAGGATAATACAAAGTAGTCCTTCAACCTGAGACACCAAGGTTTTCTTGTAGACATGTTTTTTTATCATTTGATGATACGTCATAACCACATGGTTTGCTTAGCGCATTGTTGGATCGCCGATTTATTCACAGAGGCATGTGAGTGTACAATAAATGATCTCTAACCTTCAAACTGTTAAAAGGAGAGTACTCTATGATATGATTCAAGAGTCTTTGGGTAGAGTACATGAATGTGATATGTGATTAAGAATATTAAAATAAAGAAGGACCATATTGCATTGCAATTCCAATTGAATAGATTCTCTGCCTCTTTAGCTCAGCTTAAGTATCCATGACATATTGCCAAGTGTCACTCATGGCTTTGTGGAAGATGTAAAGATTTGCAATCACTAATCTTCATTAAAAGTAGAATTGAAAGGTAGTTTCAATTCACAACCGATTAATAAGAGTTCTAATCTCCCACCATATCGCTAATTAGAACCTAATGTATCGTACATAGTGTAAGGTAAAGATTGAAGAATACAATGGAGTTAAGTAAGTACAATTAAATGGATTAATTGTTTATGTTTGGGATCAACTAATAAGTTAATTAATCAAACAAATAAATTCGTATTTGAACTGTCAAACCTATTAACTTCAATTCTATGACAACTTAAAATCAATGGGCCTAAAAGTTCCGTCAGACCATAAATTTATGGGCCCATCCAAGTCTGGTTACGTTAGGTGAACTATGGACATTGGAACATGGGCTCCGTTGTTAGGAAGCTTCCAGTACACCATCTGGCTTTCGGAAAATTTATGCAACCTAGTAAGTATGCATGGTTCGCATGTCCTATTTTACAGTATAGTGTTTGTATCAGACCAAAAAAGAAAGGAAATACAGAATAGTTTTTGTACAGCTGTATTTTACGATGCATTTCGAAACTAGAAGAAGTGTGCATGCTTCACAAGTCCTATTTCTTCGTTGTTCATTTTTTTTTTTGGTTTAAAGACTAGTAAAAACTTTAATTAAAGATTACTACTACCCAAAAAAATATTCAAATATATTGTGATGACCCATCTAAAATTCCCATCTGGATAATGTATATCATACGCTAATTTAGATAAGTATTTAGCCATACAAGGGTCATTAATCTCATTTGTGTGATATCTATCATACAGACGACCAATTGAAACATCACCAATTAAAAAATATTATACACGTGATAATTATCATTAAAATTCATTTTCATAAGTATATTCTCCAATAACCAACCAAAACTGTTATCCACGCGATAATTACCACATAAATTCAATTTCGAAATATATTCTCCGGTGACCAATCAGAGCTAGGGTTTCATCTCAAAATATCTAGAAAGCCGGAGTCTGTTATATAAATTAGTTTCCGGATACAACTCTTCCACAAAAGAAAATTTTCTCCACGAGTAAAATTAAAAGAGAGAGAATTAGTCAGTCATACTTGCGTCTCTGTCAATGTCTTCTCCCTCAGAGAGTCCAACTATGGAGCCTGTTGAGCAAAGTCATCCGGATCACAAGGCTTCTGTTACTATTATTACTCAACAGGTGGCTTCTTACAGCCTTAGCCCTAACAAGCAATCACCTGCACAAGGTGGTCAAGGTCAATTCACTCCGACGAGCGAGACTGGTGTTTCTTTGACAACCAACGTGTCAGCCGCCGCTGGCGGCACAGATCATGAGCTTTCGGAAGATGAGGCAAACAGTTTGCATAACAACCTGATAAAGGATCAAGATGAATTTTTCAATTCCTTCCCACCTGGCTATAGGTTCAACCCATTTGATGGCGAACTTATTGTGCATTATCTCATGAAAAAGGTCTTGGATCAGCCCTTGCCGCCAAACCGGATCTTTGAAGTTAACCTATACCGCTACAATCCCGAAGTGCTTGCTGGTATTGTATATGTTCTTAAGTATATATGGTTCAATTATATTTTGCATTGATAATCTTTTGAATGGTACTATATATGTGTGAGAGATATTTTATGAAGAAATTTTGCCTAGATCGATGTTATTTAGCACTGCCTTGTTATCCTTTACTTGTTTTAGCAAAGTTTTGATACATAATTGATTAAAGGTCCTCATATTACTACTTTAGTTAAAGTAAAGATTAATTATTATCTTCATGTTGTTTTTGCTTAATTTGTTTCTTTTGTTATATACTATATTTATCAACACATCAAAATTGTTATATATATATATATATATATATATATTCTGGTACTATATATGTGTGAGAGATATTTTATGAACAAATTTTGCCTAGATCGATGTTATTTAGCACTGCTTTGTTATCCTTTACTTGTTTTAGCAAAGGTTTGATGCATAATTGATTAAAGGTCCTCATATTACTACTTTAGTTAAAGTAAAGATTAATTACTATCTTCATGTTGTTTTTGCTTAATTTGTTTCTTTTGTTATACACTATTTTTATTAACACATCAAAATTGTTATATATATATATATGTATATATTCTAGTTTGTTGGTGAAACTTTTAGATGATCAGAATTGATTACCATATAAAAAATCTGTAACTGTTTGTGTAAAACAGAAAAATATGAGAAATATGGGGACAAATGGTATTTTTTTACTCCAAGGGACCGGAAGTATCGCAATGGAAGTCGCCCAAAGAGGGCAGCTGGGGATGGATATTGGAAGGCGACCGGAGCTGACAAGGAAGTGAAGTCATCTGATGGAGCTGTTGTTGGATCGAGAAAGGCTCTGGTTTTCTATAGGGGCAAACCCCCAAAGGGTGACAAAACCAACTGGATCATGCATGAGTTTAAAGTCAAGGATTCTCCTGTTCGAAGCAGAAGGGGTGAGAATGACATGAGGGTACGTAAATTCTTATTCTTCTATATTAGTTGGGTCGACGCATGAACCCTCAGTTCCGTCTTAATATTTAACTAATAAATCGTCAAATTTTCATTTTAGCATTTTAATATGGTACAGTTCACTATTTTGAATATACAAACATCGTACAATTTTAGACCTGCAGTGCATATATATTTTCAAATGCATATGCCAAATAAAGGACTCATATCAAAAGTCAGAATAATGAAGAAACATGGATTCCTATAAAATTTGGGGTGCTTACTATAATTATATTTGTTTTCTTGCAGTTGGATAATTGGGTACTCTGTAGAATTTATAAGAAGGATGGTCAAAATGGCAAAAGATGTGAAAGTCGAAATCATGCTGAAATACATTCTCCATTTCCGCATAGAATAAATGACGAAAGCATGGAGATTGAGATGAGTGGAGATATTGTTGATCCTTTACATGAGTATGATCCTGCACTGGAGTATGACCATAAATACTCATATAAAGCATATCCTCATATGACACCTCTGCCAAATATTTCCGGTGGGCTGCCAGTTAACATGATTAGCAATAATCGAATTCAGTCTGTTGAAGCAGCCTCTATGAATGCTGGGAGCTACTATGCAAATATGGGGTACTCGCAACCAATATGCGTTAGACCTCCATCGATGTCTTCTGAGAGTGTTCTTGGGCCTTACAGATATATAGATGAATCAACTATTCTTCAAGATGACATGATGTTCGGCATGAAGGGGTTCGAACATAGCCTTTACAGTACAAATAATTATGCAGGGCAATTCTCAGCTTTGGATCATGTTTTTCCTTATACGGAATAACATCCCATCATTGATCGATGGAACTTATCAACTTTTGTTGCTATCATCTGCTTTTGCTATGAATTTTAGGGTTTAGGGCGGATTTAGCTAGTCAGTTAGTTTTTGGAACGTGTTTGTTAGTAGCTCTCAACCATCTAACGGAAGTTTATTAAGGTTTATATTGCGCTACTTGGATTTATCTATGATTAAAGTACTTTATTTGTTTTTATAGTACTAGCAAGTAACTGATTATCTGCTATGAATTATGAATTCCGAATGTAAAAACAAATTTCTTGTAAAAAATATCAAAGGAAGTAGCGCGTCCTTTGTTGTGTAATTGGTTTACATATTGATCACCAGAATGCAATAATTGTATGGGCAGAAATTATATTCAGAAATGAATTTTTGCCATTGTGTCTCATAGTAGTTTTTTTTTGTTAAATGTGTCTCATAGTAGTTGAGACGGGCGAAAGTCACCTATATGAATTTTCTGCCCATGTTCGGCACTTAGTTTTCACCATCAGGGAGTTAGCCTTCTCAACACCTACTATTATTCTAGCTTCTGTTTGGTTGCTAAGACAAATGGAAAAGAAAAAGTGTACATATGAAGTTTGAATTTCACTGTTTCGCTCTGTCAGTTTGCTCTAAGGGTTTCGAAAGTTGAGGTATTAATTTTTTATTTTCTTTAGCGATGTCTTCTAGCATGAATTCTATATCATTAATTATCTGCTCTTTAACTTCTTGTTTTTAGTTTTCTAGTTATTTGTTTGCTTGCTGGGAAAATGAAGGTGAAAATGTAGCTGCCTAAATAATTGGCATTCAACTCTGTTATACGGTGATTTTTCTCTTTAAAAAATTTATTTGATTTGAAAACTGTTTAGTTATTCATGTTGTCTAAAATAAACCAACAGCAAATAACAAACCGTCAATTTCATTTGATTCATAATAGAGAATAACTTTGTTTTTTTTTTTTTCAACCCAAGAAAATGTCCTTTTCCCCTTCGTAGAATGTAGAAATGCTATCAATGCTCATAAACTAAGACTCAACAGAGGTTTTATATACTTCTAATTAGACCTGGCATTCATATATATCGTGTTTTTTGTATTCGTGTCATATCCGATATCATAACGAGTTGTGTCGTATAACACTCGTTAAAATAAATGGGTAATATGACCCGACTCGTTAATATTATCAGGTAATATGACCCAACCTATTACTTGTTGAGAAAAATATATTTTAAATCAATAAATAATGAAAATGAAAAATATGATGATAATACTAAGTTAGTATATACATACCACATCGTCACATAAATATTACTACAAAACATAAAATTAAAAAAAAAACATTTGTCTTTCAAGTATTATATACCCCAAAATAAGAGCCTAAAGAAAAAACATTAGTGCATGCTACAAAATACCAAATATTCAAGGATATGCAAAATAAAGGGAGTTTCATTTTAAGGTTGAGGAATCTTACACGTTTTTTACAATAAAGCCCCTCAATTTTCATTAATCACCAAGGGAAATGGTATTGGAACTTTGACTTGATATATTGTTTTTAAGGGTTATATTGACAATGTTTTCATTAAAGCTTTCCACATTAGCACTCTCTTCCGCATAAACTAAGCATCAAAACCCAAACATTATAAACCATTCAAATTATGGTTTTGCACTCAAATAATTATTATTAATTTTGCACTCAAATAAAAACCACTATTCATGAGATTTGGACGGCTTTAAAATTTTAAACGACCAACCATCGTCTAAGCATAGAGGATGCAATCACAAGCATTTATATATGCTTTTACATTTTTCAGACTTGTACATTAATGATTATGAATTTTATTTATTTTGAAATCCCTTAAAAATACTATTCATGAGGGTTTGTATGTTTTTAAAAATTCAAATGATGATGTACCCATTCTCAAAGCGTAGAGAATGCGATCACGAGCGTTTGCATATATTTTTTTCACATTTTTTCGTACTTGTAAATTAATTATTATAACTTTTTAAATGTGTTTGGTATTTTTAAATTAATTGATATTTTTTTAATGTGTTTTATAATTTTTTTAATCTCACACTTTGCCTATAGTATACTGTAAAGATAAATAAATAAATTAAACTTAAAATTTTAAAATTTATATAGAATAATAATACAACAATACATATTTAATATGAAATATTTACATATTCACAATAGCTATTGTATTCTATAGTAAGTTTTTTTAGTAGTTAAAAAGATTAAATCATCAAAATAACATTTTTCTTATCGTGTCGAAACAGATTACCTGCATGTCACTCTCGTGTAAACCTGTTAAGGACCCGTTATTAACGGATTCTTATCGTGTGACTCGATAACGACCCAATTAGTTATCGTGTCGATCCGAAACTTGTTATTTTCGTATCGTTTACATGTCGTGTTAACAGATCGTGTAAGAAATTGCTAGGTCTACTTCTATCGGTAACATACATGGAAAAACTACTGTACGGTGGCAGATAAATGCAATATAAGTAAGATAAATCCATCCTAGTCCACATCAAAATTATGAGTCCGTCATGACCACCTATGTTAAAGAAATGGCCAATGTGGTCAACAAAAAATAGAACAAATAACGTTAACGCAAGTTATTCACTTATTTCATACTCATCCCACACTCATCTGAATTATGAGGAAAGGTCAATAAGCTTCACGTTGTACTAAAAATATGTGCGGTATTGAAAGTCAATTCTGATGAAAATATTGTTGGAAAATATTAATATTTAGGTTTATTTTAGTACTTGGAGTTTTGCTTGTTAATTTAGGACTTGAGCCTAGCCCATCTGAGTTAGAATTTCTTTAGTTTAGTTCTCTATAAATATTGCTTGTAATTTAGTTTGAAAAATAAGTCATTCACAATGTAGCCTCTTAGAGTTTATGTAGTCGTCTCGGCGATTTTGTAGCGTTTGATATCAATAATATTTCTAGTTTTGTAATCTGTTTGTTTGTTCATTGTGGTATGCGCACTCTGATATTCAACTTGGTATCAGAGCAGGTTTGATCCTTTGGGATCAGTCTGCTTTGGTTTGGTATCAATTTGTTGGTTGAAAATTGTTTGGTTTGGTTTCGGATCTTGATTAGGCTTCTACTTATGTTCGATATGGTGAATGCATATTTTTTTTTCTGTCTCCGTTTGAAATCGGTTTGTTTGTCTTTATTGTCTCCGCTGTTCCTTTACTTTAGTTGTCAAATGATAGTTTGAAATAGAAAATATCAGGAACTGAAACAGCGCCCAGCCGCGCCGTAGTTTGAAGATTGAATTCGTGAAACGAGATCGCATCGACCTGCCCGCACTGCACCACCTGCTTCATCTACCCACCAGTCGCGACACCACCTTCATCAGCACCCTATCCATTTTCTACACCCGTCCGCAATCGTATCCGCACCAACTCGTTCTGCAATGTACAATGGAATTGATTGCTACATTGTTTTACGTGATCAGGAGAAGACCCCCGGTAAAAAGAAAAGAAAAGAAAAGAAAAGCAAAGGAAAAAAAGGTACAAATAAAAAAAAAGGAAAAGTAAATTCATTGGCCTGTGAGGAGGATTGTTTTGTTGGGTCATTTGTTGTGTACGCAAGAGTTCTGTTGGACCAATGATCACTCGAGTGCTTGGACTGGTCTCGAGTGATGTTGTGGACAGAGTAAATAAGATTTTTGTTTGTTTGTTTGTTTGGAAGTTGGAATTTGCACTGGCATGGAAATCTGGCATTAGCATTGGCATTGGTATTAACATTGGCATTGGTATTAGCATTGGCATTGGCATTGGCATTGACATTGGTATTAGCACTGGCATTGACATTGGCACTAACACTGGAATTTGGAGTCTTGCACCCACTTCTGCTTGTTGGCAAACTCATTTCGTTTACCGCCATGAGTTTGACCCCGGGAGGGGGGTGTTGGAAAATATTAGTATTTAGGTTTATTTTAGTACTTGGGGTTTTGCTTGTTAGTTTAGGACTTGGACCTAACCCATCCGAGTTAGGATTTCTTAGATTTAGTTCTCTATAAATATTGTTTGTAATTTAGTTTGAAAAATAAGTCATTCACAATGTAGCCTCTTGGAGTTTATGTAGCCGTCTCGGCGTTTTTATAGTGTTTGATATTAATAATATTTCTAGTTTTGTAATCCGTTTGTTCGTTCATTGTTGTATGCTCTCTCTAATATTCAACTACTCAAACACATCTTTTGGCGAGAGAGAGAGAGGAACAATTTTATTAACATGTTGATAGCTTGTCGATGAAATCCTTCACCTCCTTAATAAAAAAGGAAGACTCCTTTAGCTCAGGAAAAACATAAAATCCATGAAACGAATTTGGGTACTCGATCAAGTAAGCTTGTATCCCCTTTTTCTTCAATCCCTGGTAGTACATCTTTTGCCAGTCTTGTAACGGATCGAAACCTCCCATGAAAACAATCGTGGCCGGAAACTTGACCCCCAAGATACCGCTTGACTCTGGCCCAAACACGTTCACCACCGCGTGGTCCCTATTCGATCCCTCCGGCAGAAACGCCTTCCAATACCAGTCAGTCTGCTCCAAAGTGATCGCCAAGCCCTCTTTTGCAAGCCTTGTTTCCGATTCGGTCCTTTCTTTCCCGCCAAAAACATGGCTGTATCGCTATTAGTCCCATCACCCTCATCTGGCAAAACTCATGCTCGCTCGTCTTGATTACCACGTGGTGGGCCAGGTTGCCGCCAGCGCTGTCTCCGGCGAGGAAACACCGGGTGATGTCAACGTTGTTGAGATCAAGACCCTCAATTCTTGTTGTGTCAATGAATTTGAGGACGTCCATGCTGTCTTCGTATTGGGAAGGATACCGATGCTCCGGCGCATGGCGGTAGTTGACGGAGATGATGACGGCAGGGAGTTTGGTGGCGAGACGTTTGCAGAGGTCGTTGTAGGGTTGTGAGTTGGCAGAAAAGAACACGAATCCACCACCGTGGAAGTAGATAACGAGTGGGAGCTTGGAGGCAGGGTCGGTGGTGGTGGGGACGTAGAGGCGGAACCAGAGGTTGCGGGAAGGGTCCACCTTTACGTCGGGGGTTTTGACCGCGTTGTTGGGTTTGTCCGAAGGCAAGGCTTTGAAGTCGAATAGGCTCATAAGACGGCGGTTAACAGTGCCATTGGAGCGGCGAACGGCGTCGATGACGGTAGTCAGGATGGAGATTAAGAGACGGACACAATGGCGGAGCTAGAAATTTTTTTCCGGGTGGGCTAGCTTAAAGATTTAAATCTTTATAAACAAAGAAAAAATTTCACAGTATCAACTAGCTTAAGAAAATTTTCATAAGTAAGCCAAGAATTTTCGTTATTCAAACAAATTCAAACTTGTACATGTACAAGAAGCGATGAAAACAAGATATGAGAAAAAAAGATTGTTTGTAAACTGTATTAAATAATTAAACCGAGAGAATTCGAATCAATAACTAAATATATGGTGTGCTACATTCGAAAATCAGTAAAAATTACATGTAAAATTTTATTTTCTACCGAAAGCTACCTAGGTTACAGCCCAGGGTAGCCCTTAATGTGGCTCCGCCGGTGGACGGACCTTGCATGGAAGGTTCGGCGATATGGGGTTGTTTAGGGTCATCTTGCTCTTTCTGTCGGTGTATGCATGCATGTTTTTCCCGTTGGTTCTAAACTTAATTTTCAAAAGATATGGGGGAGTTTTGGGCCATCTTGCTCTCTTTAAGTTGAAAAGAACAACGATAATTAGGGATTAAAGATTCGCATGCATCAAATTACATCACATTTGATAGTTGTAGTAGAAACAAACCTGGCGGTTGTCTTGTTATTTTAGGTGTTTTTGGTCGATGTAATCAGAGGTTTCTTGCGATGAAAGCCTCAGTTGTACCGTTATCCAACAATGCCGTCCAAAATCATCTTGTGAATGACGCAATTTTCTGCACCTCTTCATATCGATCAAAATACATTTGGTGATATTTTTCTTCACTAATAAGTGAGAGATTTTAAGCTCGAATCTTTGGATCCACAAACTCACAATTTATTCTCCCACTATCTTAGTGTCAAATATACCATGGTATAAAAAAAATAGAAAACTTCATTTTAATCCTTGGCAAAGATACTTAAGATCAAAATCTAATTTTAATTCCTTATACATTAATCACCTCATTTATTATTTATATTTTGATGTTTTAATTATTTCTCTTTTTCTTCCTAATTTTAATGTACTAATTTTACTTCATTATAATTATAATTTCCATTTCATTCATCGTAATATATTTTGTTGTAAACATTTAGATAAACTAACTTTTGTTTTACAATATATTTTGATATACTTTGTCTTCTTCATTTAGGTACATTAAATTCATTATAATATATTTCGGTACATACATAGGTACACACATTTCAGTACATACATTTCGATACAAAGATTCAGGTACATTAATTCAATATAATACATTTCGGTACACACATTTAGGTACATTAGTTTAATATAATAAATTTTGGTGCATACATTTGGGTACACACATTTAGGTATATTAGTTTAATATAATACATTTCGGTGCATACATTTGGATATATACATTTTGGTACATACATTTAAGTACTAACATTTAGGTACATTAATTGAGTTTTTCAAGTTTGAAGAATGTTATATCAAATTAATAAATTTAAAAAAAAACTTTTGTTTGGTAAAAAAATAAATTAAAATGTGTATATTAATAAATTTAAATATTTAATGGAGACATTGAATGATATACACATTAATTATTTTTGAACTAAGGACACATTATGGGACTATAATCAATATGAAATCTAACACCAGATTTATTTTAAATTTCTTCAAGGATTAAAGTTAGAACACCCCTAAAAAAATTTGCTATTTTTAGATCATCTCCAGCCAAATGTTATATGCCACTTTTAATCCTTAAATTGACAAAAATATTGTCCAACCAAAGGGCTAAAAAGGAATTGGACTAGAAGAAGCTTGCTACACGTTTTCAATTTTTCTTTTACCCAAAACTATGAAAATGAGTTGTTTTTAAGTATTTACCAAACATTTTTTTGAGCTCAGCTTTTTTTTTATACCCACTTTTTATAAAAGTATATCAATACCAAACTAGTACTAAAGAGAGTTGGGCACAAGTAACTGCAGGCCAGCCCTTGGCTAAATTTGCTTGGGAGCCCCATCATGTGCCTACCCACAAGTGTGGACTGCTAGCATCTACCACATGGAAATAAGCATGCACCGGCGCGAGGAAGGTAGTAGTTGATCCACAAAAGCATCACGGCATTGTCATTCTTTCAACCTTCTTCCTCTAGTGAGACAAACGGGATTGAAGAAGGAGTTTCCGCTCCTATACCAATGCTTAATGGCGGTACTATTTCCTAAGGTCGAGTTTTTGCAGTACGGCGGGCATTAAAACATGAGTTTCTTGCTTTTCTCTCTCTCCTCCAAGACTTGGATTTCTTGAAGTTTGTTGCAGAGGCGGTTGTCTTGTTACAAGCTCCGTCTTTGAGAATCCTACACCAGTTCAGATCCTTTTGTGCCCACGGCATACCGAAAGCCATTAGCAACTTTGTGACGGGGGCGACTATGGCATGGATTAACTTTAAGTTGTTGGAGCATTCATTTTAGTCACTTAGTAATACAGTATAGTAGTATTTCTCTTCACTTATAAATGAGAAGTCTTAGGTTCAATTCTCGTCAAAGGCGAATTTAAACCTCATTATTGCTAGCTCATTGTGAGGCTAAGTCAACCCCCTTTCCCTTAGTGTAGACAATATCGTTTGTTCAAAAAAAAACATTGACTCGTCTTCCATGCTTTTGCTGCACAAAGAATTCGAAGCCATGGTTCACCATCCTCCAAGTAAATTACTGTTCCCCTCATTCCATCCATGGAAAAAAAAAAAAAAAAAATTCAAACTGTATATTTATCCAGAAGTCGGTTTATAACCATTTAATATTTAGTTTTAATTTTTTTTAACAAACGATATTTTCTACTCTAAGGGTAGAGTAGTGGGCTAAGCCTCACAAAATACTAGCAATAATATGGTTTAAATTTGTCTTTGATGAGAATCGAACCTGAAGACCTCTCACTTATAAGTGAAGAGAAATATCACTATAAGTTGAATTTAAAAAAAATTATTTAGTAACTATTTTCAATTTTTTGAAAAACAAAACTGAAAATTAGTATGTAATAATACTATAGTATATTCATTTACTACACTAATTTCAAAAGCAATATTGGATTAGGGTCGGTTTTGAGTTTTTTTTGGTGCCTGAAGTGAACACTTAAATGTGTCTTTTTTCAATAAACGAACATATTAAAAAAAATGTATATATATATACTAGTACAACAACATGCTTTGCGCGACGTAGGTGTACGTCGCGCAAAGCTGTTTTGTGCGACGAAGTAATGAGTACGTCGCGCAAAACAGCTTTGCGCGACGTACATCTACGTCGCACAAAGTATCGTCGCGCAAAGCCACTTTGTGGGACGTTGGCTACGTCGCGCAAGATTTTGGCGCCAAACTAAGAATGTTTTACCGCTTTTTTCCCAAGTTTGCGCGACGCATGAGCACTTACGTCGCGCAAAACATCTTTGCGCGACGTAGGTGGCGTCGCGCAAAGTCGACGACTTTTTTCTCTAATATAACCACACACAGGGGCCTTTTTCTTCACACTCAACATCTCTGTTTCACTCTCTTTCAGACTCTCCATCTCTCTCAACCCTCACCATCTTCACCTTCAAGTATTGTATTTATTTGATTAGTTAATTAACTATTTATTGATTACATTTATGTTTGGATTTTTTTATTTTTGTGTATTTATGTTTTTCTTTAATTATCTTTGTCAATGCTTATTTTTAACAAGTTGAGTTTTGGTTTTGAACAATTGAATGAGTAGAATGAATGACTATGAGTATGAAGGATTTTGATAGGTTTAGGGAAACAAAAGCTAAGAAACTGCAAATTGCTTAGTTAACTTGATCTAATTTAGGGATAGATTGATGTGTGCTCAAAAATGGATAGATTTCATTTCTCACCAAATTGGGAGGAGGAAATTAGAATGTTAGAGATTTAGAGAAGAAGCCAGTTTATAGCTTTGTCAAACCACTGTTCTATTACGTGGTTAGTAATCATTTTAGGTGTATTCTCTACCCTTTACGATTTAGAATACGTGGTCTCATCATATAGGTCCTTAAACAATTCCCTTTAATTTATTTATTTTGTACTCATAAGCAAAATGGCAAAAGGAAAAAAAAAAAACTTTGCGCGACGTAGGTGTACCTACGTTGCGCAAAGTTGTTTTGCGCAACGCTGGTGTAGCTACATCGCGCAAAGTTGTTTTTTTCTTTTTCCTTTTGCTTTTCTTTTGGGGTTCTTGCATTGCCTTTTTCTTTTGTGATATCTACTTGTGTAAATGTTTTAAATTGACGATCAAATTAGTTCATTGTATTCATATAGGATTAAAGAGTGTAGCTCTAAAAAATCATCAAAATCGGAGTTAAAACTACCGTTAAATCGTGCTTTTTCGTTTATAACCGTCGAAAATTTTTGTCCCGTTACTTGATATTTGAATGTTTTTTTTTTGCGATTTTTGGCGTACAAGATCTCGAAGCATATACAAATACGTTTGACGGTTGGATCGTTGAAACTAGTTTCGTACAATGTGTTTCCCATCAAAACGATACATTTACTAACACTTAAGAGTTTATTTATACTTTCATCAAGTATAACATAAGATTTTGCGGTATCCACTAGTGTAAATATTTTAAATTGAAGATCGAATTAGTTCATTGTATTCATATAGGGTCAAGGAGTGTAGCTCTAAAAAATCATCAAAATCGGAGTTAAAACTACCGTTAAATCGTGCTTTATTGTTTATAACCGTAGAAAAGTTTTGTCTCGTTACTTGATCTCTGAATGTTTGTTTTTTGCGATTTTTGACGTACGCGATCTCGAAGCATATACAAATATATTTGACGGTTGGATCGTTAAAACTAGTTTCGTACAATGCGTTTCCCATCAAAACGATACATTTACTAACACTTAGTGTTTATTTATACTTTCATCAAGTATAACATAAGATTTTGTGGTATCCACTGTTTTAAATATTTTAAATTGAAGATTTAATTAGTTCATTGTATTCATATAGGGTCAAGGAGTGGAGCTCTAAAAAATCAACAAAATCGGAGTTAAAACTACCGTTAAATCGTGCTTTTTCGTTTATAATCGTTGAAAAGTTTTGTCCCGTTACTTGATCTTTGAATGTTTTTTTTTTGCGATTTTTGGCGTACAAGATCTCGAAGCATATACAAATATGTTTGACGGTTGGATCGTTGAAACTAGTTTCGTACAATGCGTTTCCCATCAAAACGATACATTTACTAACACTTAAGAGTTTATTTATACTTTCATCAAGTATAACATAAGATTTTGTGGTATCCACTAGTGTAAATATTTTAAATTGAAGATCGAATTAGTTCATTGTATTCATATAGGTCAAGGAGTGTAGCTCTAAAAAATCATCAAAATCGGAGTTAAAACTACCGTTAAATCGTGCTTTATCGTTTATAACCGTAGAATAGTTTTGTCTCGTTATTTGATCTCTGAATGTTTGTTTTTTTTCGATTTTTGACGTATGCGATCTCGAAGCATATACAAATACATTTGACGGTTGGATCGTTGAAACTAGTTTCGTACAATGTGTTTCCCATCAAAACGATACATTTACTAACATTTAGTGTTTATTTATACTTTCATCAAGTATAACATAAGATTTTGTGGTATCCACTATTGTAAATATTTTAAATTGAAGATTTAATTAGTTCATTGTATTCATATAGGGTCAAGGAGTGGAGCTCTAAAAAATCAACAAAATCGGAGTTAAAACTACCGTTAAATTGTGCTTTTTCGTTTATAACCGTCGAAAAGTTTTGTCCCGTTACTTGATCTCTGAATGTTTGTTTTTTGCAATTTTTGGCGTACGCGATCTCGAAGCATATACAAACAAGTTTGTCGGTTGAATCGTTGAAATTAGTTTCGTACAATGCGTTTCCCATCAAGTTCAATGGTATATATATTTACTAAGTAGATTTTAATTTATTTATTTTATACTTATAACACTTAAGAAATTAAATGATATGTATGTAAAAAAATTTATTGTGGGTTTTTATTAGAAAAATATATTATTGTAGGGTTTATGTAAAAAAAATTTGAATTTAAAAAGGATTAAAGTCACATTTTCAATAATTTTTATAATAATTAAAAAAAAGAAACCTTGCGCGACGTCAAATTGTAAACCTACGTCGCGCAAGTTGTGAAAATTTGGGCGGAACAATAGTGAAAAATGGGCGCTTTGTTTTCAATTTTCCAAGTTTAATTGGACCTCTTTCCCGTAGACCTCTCTTCCCTCTCGCTCATCTCTCACATTTTCAATAATTTTTATAATAATTAAAAAAAAGAAACCTTGCGCGACGTCAAATTGTAAACCTACGTCGCGCAAGTTGTGAAAATTTGGGCGGAACAATAGTGAAAAATGGGCGCTTTGTTTTCAATTTTCCAAGTTTAATTGGACCTCTTTCCCGTAGCCCTCTCTTCCCTCTTGCTCATCTCTCCTCTTTCTTTCCCGTAGATCTCTCTCTCCTCTTCGCAAGCTTTCCTCTTCGGCCACGCCACTACGGGCAGCCACCCGAATCTCGAAGCCGACGCGAATCAAGTCCCAAAATCAAGGTAAGGGTTTTTTATTTTCGAAGGGTTTTGTTATTTAGGGTTCAAATTGCATGTTATTTAGGGTTTCTGATAAAATTGGATGTTGGTTCTGGTTTGCAGAGGGGTTGATGGGTTGCAGGTAGAGAGAGGGATCACACTCTCAGTCGCTACCAGAACCTTTTCGTTTCTACTCCTGCTGCAATTCAAGGTCCTTCTTCTTCGTCTTCATTCTTTTGGCCCTAAACTTCTCAAAATCCCCAATTTTTGTTTTGTTATATGTAAACAGGGTTTCTGTAGAAGTTTCAAATTGAGTGCTTAGTTGAAATGGGGTATTTGGATATGAATTTTTTTTTTTGCTTTATTCTTCTTCTCTTCCCCTATACTTCCCAAAATCCTAATTTTTGCTTTTTTATATGTAATTTTTTTTACGGGATTTCTCATAATTTCAAATTTCAATGTAATTTTTGTGTGAAAATTTTATTGCTTTTTTATGATGTCGTCTTGGTTGATTGACATTTGCTTATTTGAAATGGGTATGTTGGATGTCAAAATTTTATTGTTTTTTTCTTCTTCTTCCTCAAATCCCCAAGTGCTTATTTTGTGTGTTCTTTCGATTTCTGAGTTTAATTAATTGGTGCACTTTTCTGAGTTTAATATCATCAATATAGTGCTTCTTAATATATATCGTCAAATATGTAAAATTGAAATATGATGCTATGAAATGCTTAAGATATTGACAGTATAGTACATTAATGCAATCTCTTTATCACACCCTGCAATTCATGAAGTGTAAGCTTGAGATATGTATCCTTACAGTTTTTACAAGAAAGTTAACTTTATCCTTTCTAGGAACATTCCTACCCTGGTGACATTTTCGCTGTATTTCTGATGGATTCCAGATTTCTAGTGGATTTAGCTTAGGGTTTTCGTTGGATTGTGGTCTTAGTGTGGTGAAGAAAAATCAGAGGACAGGGAGGGGAAACTTATGCTTCAAGACCAAACTAAAGTTTTAACCTATTCTAGCTTCATTTTGATCTAGGTAGAGATATATGAATAGATTAGTAATCTCGATGCTTTTAGATAGTAAAGAACTGTTTGTTAATAAATTATCTTGAATCAATTATTTTTGAAACATTTTTTATTCTGGTTATTACGTACATCTTCAAATTCCAGTTCAAGATACTTTAGGGTTAAAGATAGACTCATTTGAAGACTCAAATTTCTAGTTGAGTTGTTACCGGAGGACATATTCAAATTTCCTGGTGATGAGATCGCTAAGCAGCTTCATGTAAGTATATGTAATTGTTATTATTCTTATATGTATGAATCGTTCAAATATTATTTATATTATGTTATTAAACATTAAATGTTTTTTTCTTTATTATTACAGGTTGCTATGGTGGAACAACGCACTGCTATTCTCCAAGAAGCAACATCGCAGCTTCCGCCGGAGACCATATCGAGGATGTCACGGTACCTGAGGATGCAGGTTTTCAATTCCTGACTAATGTCATGGATCAGAACTTCGGTCGTCGTCATGGCAAGGTTGTTCGATGTATGGGGAAAGCGCGAGTTTGTGAGACGGGTGCCTCTTCTTCCAAATCGAACACAGTAGAGGTCAGTGCATTGAAGGAGGAAGTGACAACCCTAAAGGGTCAGCTTGCGGTTTAGGGCGAGAAGATGAAGGCTCGGGACGAGCAGATGAAGGCCCAGGAAGAGCCGATTAGGGCTCAGGGCAAGAAGATGAATGCCTATGTTGGGCATGTGAGAGACCTTGTACGAGCCATACAGATGTCCGGCCTCCAAATCTCGCTATCACTACCTGATCTTGATACACCTAGAAGACTACTTGTAGTTTTTTCTTTTTTTTGTTTGAACATCTTGTATGTATATTTTCATATATTTTATAATTAAATACTTTGCCTTAGTTAATTAATTATTTATAATTTAATTACAATATTTATTAAAAAATTAAAAAATAATATTTTTGATCAAAACATAAAAAAGGGGTTTGCGTGACGAAGATTCTACCTACCTCGCTTAAAGGCACCTACGCCACTTTGCGCGACGCATGTCCTTACGTCGTGGAAAAAGGATTAGGTGGCTTTGCGCGACGAAACCTACGTCGCGCAAGGTGGCTTGGCGCGATGAAGAAGAAACATGTGTCGTGCAAAGTCTCTTTGCGCGACGTAGGCTGCGTCGCGCAAAGCCCCCTTGCGCGACGCATGTTTATTCTTCGTCGCGCCAAGCCACCTTGCGCGACGTAGGCTTCGTCGCGCAAAGCCACCTTGCGCGACGTAGGCTTCGTCGTGCAAGGTGGCTTTGCGCGACGCATGTTTTTCTTCGTCGCGCAAACCCTTCTGTCACTGCCTTGCCGCGACGGTTATCGCGCGACGAAGGTGCGTTGGGCTAAGTTTTGCGCGACGTTTTTTGACTTTGCGTGACGAATGACCTACGTCGCGCAAAGTGTTTTTTTTACTAGTATGTATTATCATCCCAACTCTTTGTACCTGGACTAGATAACAATTTTTTTTTGAGTAATGCTATTTATACCACATTTTCATACCACCTTGGGTGGCATTTAATGTGGATAGCCACATCATTTGAATTAATCAGATTTTTAAATTTAGTTTATTATTTAATAAACTAAAAGTTAAGAAAAACTAGTTAATTAAATGATGATTGTGGTATACGAGGAGTCTTTCTCCTTCATTTCCTTGGGTTTTGCAAAATTTTCAAATGATGTGGCTGTCCACATCTGATGTCACCTTAGGTGGTATACAAATGTGGTATAAAAACATGGTATTAATTGTTGTGGTCTATTTTATCTGACAGAGGGACTAGGGCCGGCGGCAGAGAGAGAGAGGAGAGAGATGTGTGTTTGTAGAATTGTAGGGGAATGTGTGTGTTGTTATCCCTCCTACATTGTGCCTTTATTTATAGTAGTAAAGGGAGAGAAGATATTCCTTCTTCTCCAAGTAATACAAGTTGTAATAGGAAAGGATAACTAGAATCAAATCTTATCTAGGATTTACACAATCATACTTAAACTAGGAATGTTTACAACACTCCCCCTTGAGTGGGTAAATACTCAAGGTAGATTCAGCATCATGCAGAAGTTGAGGAAGTCGACTCGTCGGCATTGATTCCAAGGAACAACGCTTATTCTCAATAAGGTAGGAACTTGCATAAGTAGTAAGTCTCACTAAAAAACCCTAAGGCTATGGCAAAAACCCAAGTAGGGACAAAATCCATAGTCTAAGGAAAAATGCGTGAGAAATGCAAAGTCAAAAGAAACGTCTACAGGACGTCATCAGGGATATGACCAGCCCAAGGTGGGTGCCTCGTTAAAACCTAGTTAGGTAGCAAAAACCCAGTGGGAAAAATGCTCCTAATCGTAGGGAAAAAGAGTACATTAAGATCAAGCAAGTATCTAGAAGATACTTCCCCTGAGTTTGACATAATTCCACAGAGAAATAGCAAAGTTACAACTCAGAAAGTTTACGCATACCAATTCCATGAACAAGCTTCTGAAACGTCGCCTTCGGTAGTGATTTGGTGAAGAGGTCGGCCAGATTGTCTTGTGATCGGATTTGCGTGACTTCAATCTTCTGATGCTTTTGTTGTTGATGTGTAAAGAAGAACTTCGGCGTAATATGTTTGGTGTTGTCTCCTTTGATGTAACCCTTCTTGAGCTGTTCGATGCAAGCTGCGTTGTCTTTAAAAATCGTCGTCGGGGCATTAACGGCGGGATGAAGATCACAGGAACTTCGAATATGGCCCACTATTGCTCTCAACCAAAAGCATTCCCGAGTTGCTTCATGTAAGGCGAGAATTTCAGCATGGTTAGACGAAGTGGCAACTAAGGTCTGTTTAGTTGACCTCCAAGATATTGCGGCGCCTCCAACGGTAAAGACATAACCCGTTTGAGAACGCGCCTTGTGCGGATCAGATAAGTATCCAGCGTCGGCATAACCAACAAGGCGAGAATCAACCCGATGAGCATAGGGTGCGGCATCACTCGAGGATTCGTAGGGATAGAATAAGCCCAAATCCGTAGTACCCTTAAGGTAACGGAAGATGTCTTTCACGCCAGTCCAATGTCTGCGTGTTGGTGCATTGCTGTATCTTGCCAAAAGATTAACAGCGAAGGAGATGTCGGGTCTAGTGCATTGAGCTAAGTACAATAAAGCGCCTATCGCACTTAGATAAGGAACTTCAGGCTCCAAAATCTCTTCATCATCCTCCTTCGGACAGAAGGGATCTCGCTTTGCATCTAGCGTACGAACGACCATA